>NC_133347.1:36460399-36560399 GCF_030506205.2 Paramisgurnus dabryanus
AAAGAATCAATAACAACAAAGTTCTTTTAGAGTAGTTTATGTCTGATAAAATAAACAAGTAAATTACCTTACTTCAAATCACTATCTAAAGCGTATCAAAAACTACACAGAGCTAACGTTACTGTGTAAAATGTGTACTATTGTATGCAATCTTAACTAAAGATCGGCTTCCAAACTTTGCTTCACATAGGTCTGACCCATGATTGCAGTCTCCCGTCTTCTTTAGTAAACCAAAACATTTGTTATTTTCGATGAGGTATTTGTTCAAGAGTTCAGTTTAGCCATCAGTTAAACCATTAAACGAACAGAAACCGGAAGTTAAGTTCAATCCAGATGCATAACCGTGACAACGCACAAGTGTCCGATAAAACCGTCTATAAGAAAATGTATTTCAGGAGCAACAAATACATTTCTAATTTTACAACCTATATGGCAAAAAAATATTTTCAGATGAAAATGTGTTTCATTTTAATCTTTTTAAACCTGCTACAGGTTTGTAACACAAAGTTTTTCTTCAAATGCAACGTGAATAAAAATGCTTTAAAATATATTTATTTTTTAAACATTTGTCAAATATAGAAAATATTGTTGAAATTTGTTTTGATAATATATTTCAGTATATATTGTTTAGGCATTTTTTCTATATTTTTACAAATATTTTAAATTATGTTTGAAAATATATTTTTTGCTGTATGGGATATGTAGTTTCAGGGCCGTGCACAGGGGGGTGGCCCGGTGGCTAGAGCAACTGCCCCTCTGCCCTAATCAGCTGAGGTGCCCCTCTCACCAACCGCCAACCCGGGTCAAAGTGTTCTGTTACCGCTCGTCTAAAGATCCACTGTTTCTGGTAATCCACTTCGTGATTTCCCGCCCGCTACGCAGCATCTCTAACAATCTGTGTCCACTCTTTGAAGGGCGAAGATGACAGTTTGTTGTATTAACAGGTAGATTCATTACATTACCTCAGTTGTTAAGCTGCTCAATTAGTAATTTGGTAGTTTGAAGCCGAGAGAAGTCGTGTACTATATTTATTTTTGCTTGGTTGTTTTCTCGTGATCACGACTTAATTTTAACAGTTGTATTCTTGTGATGTGATTAAAGCTTACAAAAGGACATAATTTTTAGACAGCAAAAGCATATTTAGCTAAATTAGCATGAAAGAAAAAATTAGATTTTACTTGGATCGGGGATTCGCTCAAGATGAAACAGATTTGCCAATAATTGACCATTTGATAGCGCGGTGAATTTAGGGACCGTCTATAAAGTATCTCCATATACGTTTCTACTTTAAACAGCATTAAAATTGAATAACTTAGTCAACAAACAGTCACAAAACGAACTGTAAAGTGTTCATGTGGTTGTCAACTATGCACACTTTTTTAGATTTTTTATTTTTATTCAAATAAACTGTTAAATACTATTGAAGATAGAAACGTGTACATTGTTACTTTAGAGATGGTCCCTAAATTCACGAACATCAAACTTTATTTATTTATTAAGTCTATCGACAATGAGCTACGCGTGGTAACCCAACTCATCAGCAGTCCACTTCAAAATAAATGAAATATTATGGATAGGAAATTACATTATGGCATTTGGATGATCATGTCAGGATAACATGAAAACAACTTTTGTTATCTCGAGATCATGAGAAAACAAGCAGCAAAAATAAAAATGTGGATGACCTGTCTTGGCTTTCGTATGTTTTTGTATTTCTGTGGGTAATGATTTGCTCTTGGTCTTCTAAAAGTGCTAACAACTTAGCAAGTAAACATTCTTAGAATTACAGTGATTGTCTAATATAAATAACACCAAATTTGCTGTTGTTGGCACACTTTGTAGACAAAAAAATAAAAAACAATGTTTTCACAAAAACAAGAAGACTGCAAAGGAAGGCTGCAAAAGCTCTTCAAAATTGTAAACATGGATTCAAAGCTTCAGCACGTAAATCATATAGAATATTAAGCAGTTTTGTCACAATTTAATTCTTGTTATTAAGTATATTTTCCATTATAATCACTTCTCTTTTTCTGATACTAATCTATAACACATCATATTGTTAAAACCATATAAATTGTGCCCTCCCCCAGTGCCCCCTTTTTGGTTTGGGCCACTGCCCCTCAAAATCTCTGTGCACGGCCCTGTGTAGTTTATTCGAACAAATTTGTATGTTTGACGTGTATATTATGCATAACTACATAAACATGGTGTACACTTCCTGTGCCATCGTAAACAAAATCATTTAAAAACATATAAATCTAAATAAAAGTTTTCAGGGTTACTCTTAGGGGTTGAGTTAGATGATGAAAGAATATACATATATTCTGGGGACAAATTAAAACCTGACAAACCTGAGCAAAACCTCCAATTGGAGACATCCTCGTTTGTAAAAACACTATAAATATGTAGTGGGTTACCATACATGTCACTTATTCTCTAATTTTGACTTTCACCTTTTGCCACAGCATCTTATTCCTCATGTAAGGAAACTAACAGAACCGTGATGTTTTCTGAGTAATTTCAACAAGCAGCAGAAAGTATACAAACTCTATACCATATTCATATAAAAGGTAATTCATCTGACACTTTACACAAGATCATTCATACATTATAAATCAATCCAGTGACTAGACAGGTATAAATGTGAAGGTGTGAGGTAATACTCACGGACACACACGTCTTCACTCTCGTAGAAGCCCGGGCAGCACTGAGACTTTCGTCTATGCATCGTCTTCTCTACCCTGCGGTACGCCATCCTGTAGCTTACCCTTAAAAACCATCAGTGATCATCTTAACATTACAGTCTATTCATTTATTCATTGATTCAGTTTAGAGGTAAACAAAGACTTTAATCAAAAACCTTTATAAGTGTTGTGATGTCTACACACCTGTGTTGAGTGCATTTGAACCAGTTGAGGATGTCTGAACAGCTGGTGTAGTAAACCTGGTCAAAGGGATGTGCATACGACTCCTGCACGGTCACAGAGTAACTACACAACACACAAACACACAGAGACACACACACATATGTTTAAGTATCTGTGTATCATAATGAAGCTGTAGACAGAGTGATGTGTGTGTGTGTGTGTGTGTGTGTGTGTGTGTGTGTGTGTGTGTGTGTGTGTGTGTGTGTGTGTGTGTGTGTGTGTGTGTGTGGCCTCCAAAACACACGAAGAAGAGTGAAGTATTTACCAGCTGTAGCACCTGTCTGTGAGTATTTGTGAGGCGTTTTTCTTAGATATGAAATGATCTTCATTCAAACAACAGTGACAGAAGCTCTTTTGTGTTTGCATAGGAACGGCTGTGACCGGCGGCTGTTCATGTACACAGTCAGACACAATCACCAACAGCACCATTTCTTGGGTTTTAATAAATAAAAGAAAGAGTTTTTGGGGACCTGTTGAAAAGAAATCCCTCCCGGCGTGCTGCTGCTGTTCTTCTGTCTAGTAATCTGGCACATAGTTTGTAGTAATACTGCTAATTACTATACTGGGGCACAGGTCTGGAAGTGGACAGACCGACCTAACCCACCGTCTGCATGCCATCATGTCACAGAAGATAAATAATTTACAACACATGGAGTCAACTAAATATCATAATAGAGAGGCTGTGTTTGTCTCCCAGATCTGTAAATACAAAAACGTTTCAAGACTTACTAACCTCTGGAGTTAGACAACATGTGTCAGGACCCACTCATCATCATACTGAACACTATTTAGGACAAATATTATGCACATTGAAACGCAGGGCAAATCTGGAACCTTGACACTTTAGATATTCCGAATTGAAGTTATTGTATTCAGAAACATTTTTGATCATTTAAAGTGCCCATATTATGAAAAACTCACTTTTCTGTGTTTTGAGGTGTTATTTTGTGTCTCTGGTGCTT
Organism: Paramisgurnus dabryanus; assembly: GCF_030506205.2. Lineage (NCBI taxonomy): Eukaryota > Metazoa > Chordata > Actinopteri > Cypriniformes > Cobitidae > Paramisgurnus > Paramisgurnus dabryanus. Next base: position 36,464,289 of record NC_133347.1, read on the forward strand.
CCACACACATACAAACTTGGAAAAAAATCCATCCATGCTGTTTTGAGTGAGATACAGGTTTCTGAATGTCCTCTGCCCACCAGGTAACTAGAGAGCACAGAGCAGTCACTTCGCTGATATATCCTCTATACTGTTATCATGGCTCACGGAAATAACAGCGCTATTTGGATATTATGAATTATACTCCCGCCTACTTTTAAAAACAAAGTTTTAACCTGTGTTTATCGGAACTTATTACACGGCTCTCTGGAATGCTTGATTCTGATTGGTCAGTTGAGACATTTGCAGGTTCGTTCTTTTCGAATAATAACCGCTCCAAAATAATAACGCATAGCCGGTACTACTTTTACGAGTAAGATCGCTCCGCGCCAATAAAGATCAATAAAGATTACTGTCTGTTTGGCGCCATCTTGTGACAAACACTGGACAAACACGACAAGACACAGAGAGCTTACTGAGACTGACCTTGACAAAATAGAGCATGACAGCTACGAAGCCAACACACAAAAAAATACAGAATGGGCATTAAAACTTCTCAAAGACTGGCTAAAAGAGAAAAAAATGGAGACAGACAAGAATGAAGCAGAGGATCTTAATAAGGTATTACGATCATTTTATGCATCTGTGCAAAGTTTCGCGGAAGGATAAAAATGTTAATTTAAAACAAATATGCCAATAAAATGTTTCAAATTCATATTCATGTCCAGTTTTTTTTCTTATGTGACAAGTAGCCGTGTAATAAGCGGGATAATGTAGAGTCAGCCGGTAGTTATCGGGAAATAAGCCCCTTCAGTGTGATACAAGGCCCTCCGCTTCGCGTCGGGTCCTGATCACACTGTCGGGGCTTATTTCCCGATAACTACCGGCTGCCTCTACATTATCCCTTACCTAAAGTGTAATCTCATATACAGTGTGTTACGACGCAAATAGTCCTCAGATTGTAGGCAATATTATACTATTACAAGACGTTCATGTAAAATCTGATGTAAACAACAGACAATGTATCTATATTTCCAGATTATACGCATTTGTGGACAAAAATGGTCATTGGATGTATTTTATTGGACTTTTATGGATTATTCACACATCTGAAACAGACTGGATTCGATTCGCGATCGTTATATCAACACAAAAGGTAAGAAGTAAGCATCTGCTAGAGCGGCCATTCCCAAACTGTGGTCCGCAGACCACAGTTGGTCTGTGAGGGTACTGCAGGTGGTCCGTGTAAAGGCAAAATAAAATATATATTTTTAAGAAGAATATATATAAAAAAAATGTTTTAAGAATATGTTGTACAGATGTGATGACCAGTTATAGTTTTAGTGCTAAGCCTATTTAGAGGTGCAGATAAATTCAGGACTTTGTGTAGACATATTTTATTATGAGTATTATGAGGTGGTCCGCGAAAATTCTTGATTACAAATAGTGTTCCACATACACAAAAAGTTTGAAAACCCCTGTGCTAGAGCATCTGTATCTCAAAACAGAGACCATACACTGATGCTAAACCCGTAAGTTATACCTTTTAAACGATGTATAATAATGCATATATTATTCATGTTTGTAGACATTAGGCTATTTAGATATTGTTAGCAGAAAAAAAACGACATCATCCCGCCCACGAATTGGTGCACGTCGAGTAGGTGAACTTGTGTGTGTGTTTTAGCAGTCATTTGCCATTGAGAACGACGAGGTGGCTTACCGCTACGCTAGTTAGTTTGCAGCGTGGTTTCTCCTGCAAAGCCAGTGACCAGCTACCGTACTTTTCGAAAGTTAAAAGAAATATTTAATTGCTTTGTTTTACAATTCTACACGAACTTACTAATTAATAGTGTTTTGCCAAACTAACCAAGACCGGGCCTTACCGACCCGGCTTTTCCGACCCGGCTAATGTACCCCCAAGTCTCTTATCACTTTCTCAAGATACGGCAGACCTCCCGCTAGCTTCTAGCAATTAGCATGCTGTCCACAAGCAGTATAAATCCCCCGCCGGGTCTTAATTTCTGTAATTTGCAAAAATAATGCATTTGAAAATGTTTTATAACGGGAATATGTTGGCTTTGTCCAGGGAAAACAAGTGTATTGTTGAGACTGCTACATCACAATTTACTCTGGAATCATTATGTGTCATGAGTTTCTTCTCCTGGAGTGTACTTATTAGTGATACTTTTATGCTTGATTTGTCTGTTGGCAATACATAAACTGTTAATAATAATATATAAAATAATAATACAGTCTGCACTGCTCGCGATAACATTGCCCATGCGCACATGACGTTAGTAGTGGGGCGTGATCAAAGGAGCAGCAGCTCATAAATATGTAATGACCAGCTCAAAACGGCACAATCTGAACTGCCCTGAAAAAGAGGCTACTAGAGATGGGTAACAATCTTTTCCTACAAGCTATGGCAAGCAAACAACTGTTGAATGTTTTATGGAACTCATACACCTATTTAACTTGTGGAAAAGCAGTCATAAGATGGGCACTTTAAGGGTGCTTCCATACTTCTCCTCTATATAGTTTTAGCTAACCCCTAACCGTAAGTTATAAAAAAGTACATTTACATGAGTTATTCAGAAAATCATGAAAATTATGAAAGGTATACAAATGAAAACTTTATTATGTTTTATTAAATGTAGTTCTGGAAGAACATGTCAAATAAGCTACTCTCATATCACCAGCTGTCTACAATCAGTAATCAATATTTCTACCCAATCAGTACAAAGGCAAGCCCATATATAACCACAGTCAAACTCACCTAAGGATCCTCTACAGTCTTCAGAATCCCTCCACCACCCCATCTCCTCTCACTCACCAGGTTACTTTCTGAACCTAGGGGGGTACTCTGTGTTCGGGCCAATTACCAAGCTCAGAGCCCTCTCCCGGTACAGCACGCCAAATACGTTTACCAATTAAATCTATCTGACTTATTTGTAAATGTAAAACAAGTTATATATGGATGGATATGATACCAGCTCAGCACACACGCATGCACGCACGCACGCACGCACGCACGCACGCACGCACGCACGCACGCACGCACACACACACACACACACACACACACACACACACACACACACACACACACTAGATCTGTGATTTAGGATACCCCTCATAGCACACAGCTGTTCCCACACATTACTGAGTGAAAGGGAATCTAGCTGGGAAGTAAACATGCATCTTTATTTCTTTCAATAAACTTTAATAGACTTCCAAGCCATCCCCTGGCCATAGACCTATACTGTATGTGTGTATGTGTGTTGTGTCTCACCTCTCCCAGTGACTGCAGACATTGGGGTCGTCCAGTTTAAGAGATGATGTCAGTGATAACAGCCAGCATAAGACAGCCAATAAAGGAGTAGACAATGACATCATTTCAGGAAGCACCTTCACAAAAACACAAAAACATGCACCTTCATCAGATTTTACTCTTTTTAATCCAACACTGTTTACTGTGCGTCAGAGCCGGCGCCAGACCATAACTAACAGGGGGGCACTGGCTTCCAACGGGGGGGGCACGCAATAGCAACAATAACTTGCAAAAACAAGACATTAAAACAACAATACAGTGCAAGCACACACTCATACAACTGATACAGACTGTCAGCTCATTTCCCGTATAAAGTGCAAAAGACCACAAACTATGCGCAAAAGTATTGAACTTCGACCATGACGCTGAGCGCAAGCTGAGCTCCGCTGAGCTCGCGCTTTGCTCAACGCAACAACAAACCGCCCTCGCGCGCTGTTAACGGTCTATAGCCACACTTCACATTTAAGCTTACGTAATTTAAAACAGCGCTAAATTACCTTTAAAATAGCTGAAGACGGCGTGTACGAACATTAAACTTCCTTAAAAGAGTGTCCTGTAGATTTGTAAATTCCACCTCAACCTCTAATCTCTGAGTTTGAGCCAGTCTGTGTTTGCATGAAGTCAGATGAAGCAGGCGGTGCTGGTTCGTTCTAAATGTTCTAATATCCATATTTTACACGATCCATTAAATGCCGCGAAAAAACATGTTGCTAGTATCAAGTCACAAATATCCTAAAGACGTAAGACGGGTGAGACGCGGCAATACATGCAATCAGAGAAACTGGTCTATTTTAATTAAAGAAAACATATATCAACTATATTTTCCTCATTTGATTACATTACAAGTCATGAAACATTCAATGTTTAATTTATTTTAATTATTCTTGATATATATTAAATTATTAAAAACTTTGTAGGGGGGGCACAACAACCTGTTTGGGGGGGGGGGCACTGCCCGAGAATGCCCCCCCTTGACGCCGGCCCTGCTGTGCGTTCACACCAGACGCAAATAAAGCAATACATTTGCACTATTCACGCATAGATGGATGCTTGCACATTTTGAGTTAACTCACTTAATTCACGTGAAGAAGTGAATGCACTGAATTCACCGGCTTTAGCTAGCTTTTATTTCTGTTTCTATAAAAGTACTAAGATGTGTCATACAGCTCTGGGTGTCCACATACAGCGACGATGATTTGGTCCTCCATTGTTGTTTTGTATTTCTGCCTCAGCTTACCACATCATAATCATGTCACTACTACAGCAAGCTTCTGATTGGCAAATATCTGCCAGATAAATTCAGAAATTTTTAATTCATGTTTCAAACATCCAAAGCATTGAATTCGAGTGAATCGTGTAATCGGCACTGCTGGATGTCTATCACGTCTTGCACTGTAAATCACTCGTGCTTAACGCTTCATTCGTGTCTGGTGTGAAAGCACCATTACTACCTTAATGACTAACACTGCTGGTTTTAAATGACCGCTTACTCATCATGTTTGTAGATAGATACCACATCAAAAATGATCTTATAAATAATGTAAAATTATGAAAAGAACTGCACTTATATTAGGATTACTGGAGCATAGTTGTTTGGAGATGTTTGTTTCTATAAAGCAAAAGCCCATCATCAATGCATCTGTAAGCCCTATTCAGCTACCATTGGTAATACTATATAAACTCTTTACTTTATGACATCCACTGACTTTTAATTTACATCCGAATCAAACATGTTTGGGTTTTGCTGACTTAATTCTCAGTAAAAATGAAATACCAAAAAAAACCTACAGTCTAACACAGGGACAGCAACTTTTACAAATGGCTAAGGACGATCCGGTTCAGAAAAATAATACCAATACCTCAACCAAATAAGTAACAGGCATCAGACCCAGAGGAAGTAGTAACAGCCTAGTGGTTAGAAAGACATCTTTACCCCAGTTGCTCCCTGACTGCTGCACGGATAGATGCCTGCTTGTTTGTGTGTGTGTGTGTGTGTGAGAGAGAAAGAGAGAGAGAGAGAGAGAGAGAGAGAGCATACTTGACACAACGTAAAGTCGCTGGTCCAGCACAAGCATTAAACCGCAATAACACAAGCAGTGAGCATTAACATTATATTTGATGTACCTTGGTTTAAGGCTCACGGTTCAGTACAACAGGATTAAGCAATAAATCCCAATGCTAGGTTCCCTTTCAGTCGGTCACTACGACGTCACGTCGTGACCGACGAATTGGGAACCGCTCCGCGGGTGACCTATCTACTTCGAGAAACTATAAAAACGCCAATGAACTTGGCATGCAGGTATTTGCATAATGCCGGCGCCGCCCCGCCAGGTGCGTATATAAGCCGCAGGTGCACAATACCAAATTAGCTTTATTGCTTCGAAGCCGGCAGACATCTGCTCTCGAGAGGCTGTTTAAACTGATCTTCGTAGATCCTGTCTCTAAAGAGGGAAAAGAAAAATCTCAGCTTGCTGAAGTTGGTTGGGCAAAGACACCTCAGCGGAGGCTCGCAGTGTTTCTCCACCCTTCTCTCTCTCTCTCTGTCTCTTTAGGACTTGAGTTCGAGTGAGTGCGTTTGCCTCTCCCTGTGTGTTTCACCAGCTCGCACAAAAGAGTGATTTCCCTAAAAGAGCAGCACGTTTGAGCTTTGTGTCTTTTTAAAGACAGCCACTCATTCGTGTCACGGTTGGGTGCGTCTTTTTAAAGATGGCATTCCGCCCGTGCTCCGTTTCTGGATGCGGTGTGTTCATCGCTCCCCGGGATGGCCACGAGCGCTGTGTTTCGTGTCTGGGGCTCCAGCACGCAGAGGCAGCGTTGCGTGATAGTTCCTGCTCCATCTGCGAGGGCATGACTATGGCGGATTTGCGGAGACGGGTGTCGTTTCTCCGGGAACGGCCCCCGCCTTCCAAGCCTGGTACTGCTAAGAGCGCAGTTACTAGGCTTGCGAAGGATGATCTCCGTATAACGGTGCTTGGTCGGTCTGCTGGTTCGTCCAGCAGCTCCCAGCGCCCTGATCCGTTGCCAGCGGAGGTCCCGATGGAGACGAGTGGCCCGTGTTCTACGGTGTCCTCGCGCTCTGTCGAGCCTCCACCCGACGCGATGTCCACCGTAACATCGGAAGGGGGGTTGTCAGCCTCGGACGTCGATCCGGATCCGCTCCCGCCTTCGGGCCAGGTTGCGGTTTCTGTGTTCGACCCCGAGATGGCAGCCATGCTCGCTCGGGCGGCGGAAGCGGTCGGCTTGGAGTGGACTAAACCTCCCCCACCTGAACCGTCCCGCCTCGATGATTGGTTCTTCGGGGGTGCCAGGGCTTCTCAGTCCTCGCCCCCGGTGCCTTTCTTCCCCGAGGTGCATGAAGAGCTGACGCGGTCGTGGAAAACCCCGTTTTCTGCCCGGAACCGACCGTTTCAGCCTTCACCCCTCACCTCTCTCGAGGGTGGAGATGCCAAGGGGTACACTGGTATCCCGTCAGTGGAGCGGCCGGTCGCGATGCAGTTGTGTCCGGCCGGTGTCGCTTCCTCCTGGCGGGACCAGCCTACTCTCCCCTCACGGGCCTGTAAGCAGTCTTCGGCGCTGTCCGGTGCTGCTTACAAGGCTTGTGGGGAGGCAGCCTCTGCCCTGCATGCCATGGCATTGCTGCAGGTCCACCAGGCTAAGGCTCTGAGGGACCTGCACGCGGGAGGTCACGACTCGGCGGAGTTCTCTGAACTGCGTGCGGCTACGGATCTGGCGCTTCGTGCGACCAAGGTCACCGCACGCGCCGTCGGGCGTGCGATGTCTACCCTGGTAGTCCAGGAACGCCATCTCTGGCTGTGTCTGGCGGACATGAAGGACGCCGATAAAACCCGGCTCCTGAATGCTTCGGTTTCCCAGACTGGCCTGTTCGGCGAGACGGTCGAGGAGTTTGCGCAGCAATTCTCCGCGGCCAAGAAGCAGACTGAGGCCATCGCTCAGATCATGCCACGTCGGAAGCGTCCTGCGCCTGCCCCATCCACGTCGGCGCCTCAGCCTGCTCCTCGCCGAGGGCGTCCTGCGGCGGCCGCCTCCGTTCCTCCCCGGGGCTCTTCTAAGAAGCGAGGAACCGGTCGTCAGCAGCCCGCCCCGCCCGCTCAGCCCGCTTCAAAGGGTGGTAAAAGAAGATCTAAGCGGCCCTGAGACGGGCGACCTAGAGATGGAGGGGATCGCTCTTCGGGAGATGGTGAAAGCACCACTCCCCCCACCGGAGGAGGGCCGGTTGGGGAATCTTTTGTTTCATTTTTCTGTTCCGCCGACTTTTCAGTCGGCACCCACAATTCCACAAAAAGAGCGAATTCCACTTCCATCTCTAGGTCTTCAGATGAGCGCCGGAGACACGAGCGGGCTCATAACCCCCCCTCGTTCTCCGACTCATCAGAGGAGTACGAGAGCAACGCACGGGCTCATAACCCCTCCGCGCTCTCTGTCTTCTCAGGGGAGAGAAGACAATCACGGGCTCATAACCCATCGTCTTCCTCCCCCTTCGCCAGAGGGTGCATTGAGTGGCGTGAGGTGTCTCCAGCAGAGCCTCCCTTACTCACCCACCCAGCAGCGGACTCAGGTGAGTGTTATCATGCACAACACTGCTGTCGGTGCGGCCAATACGCACACACCGGCGATCACCTCCGTTGCGCCCGCCGCGGGTACACCGATCGTGCCTTTAGTTCCTCTCGCACGGTGTCTGGGGGCGTGGGAACAGCTTCCCAGCCCGTCGCGTTGGCTTTTACGCACGATTCGTCTCGGCTACGCGATCCAATTTGCCCGGCATCCCCCCAAATTCTCCGGCGTTCGTTTCACTGCGGTGAGAGCTGCCGATGTGCACGTCCTCCGTGCGGAGATCGCTGTCCTACTGGCGAAGGACGCGATCGAGCCGGTCCCTCCAGCCGAGATGAGGTCGGGGTTTTACAGCCCTTACTTTATTGTACCCAAGAAAAGCGGCGGCTTGCGACCGATCCTGGACCTGCGTTCGCTGAACCGTGCACTTCACAGAATGCCGTTCAAGATGCTGACGCCCAAGCGCATATTTCCATGCATTCGTCCAAACGATTGGTTCGCATCCATCGACCTGAAGGACGCGTACTTCCACGTATCGATTCTCCCCCGGCACAGGCCGTTTCTCCGCTTTGCGTTCGAGGGGCGAGCATACCAGTACAAAGTCCTCCCATTCGGGCTCTCTCTGTCTCCCCGTGTATTCACCAAAGTAGTGGAGGGGGCTTTAAAACCCCTGAGAGAGAAAGGTGTGCGCATTCTCGCGTATTTAGACGATTGGCTCATAATAGCTCAAACACGTCAGACGCTGTGCGATCACAGAGATTTAACTCTAAAACACCTCGCTCGTTTGGGTCTTTGGGTCAACTGGGAAAAGAGCAAGCTTTGCCCCGTGCAGAGAATCTCTTTTCTCGGGATGGAACTGGACTCGATCGATTTGACAGCTCGTCTAACAGAAGCGCGTGTACAGTCGATTCTGACTTGCCTGAATACATTCAAGAGCAAGAGCGCGGTCCCGCTGGAACAATTTCAGAAGCTTTTGGGGCATATGGCAGCAGCCGCAGCTGTAACTCCGCTCGGACTGCTTCATATGCGACCGCTTCAGCATTGGCTTCACGATCGAGTCCCGAGGAGAGCGTGGCTGCGCGGCATTCACAGTGTTATCATTACACCTGCGTGTCGTCGCACTTTCACTCCGTGGTCAGACCGTGCGTTTCTCCGAGCCGGTGTGCCTCTGAGACAGGTCTCCAGGCATGCAGTAGTATGCACAGATGCTTCGGACACGGGGTGGGGGGCCACGTACGATGGGCTTGCGGCTTCGGGGGTCTGGACGGCACCCCAGCTGCATTGGCACATAAATTGCCGAGAAATGTGGGCTGTATATCTTGCGCTCGTCCGTTTCAGCAACGAGTTACAGGGCAAAGATGTATTAGTTCGCACAGACAACACTGCGACCGTGGCGTACATCAATCGTCAAGGCGGTTTACGCTCGCGTCACCTGTCGCATCTCGCCCGTCATCTCCTCACTTGGAGTCAGAAGAATTTGAGGTCTCTTCGTGCCATTTACATCCCGGGCACGCTCAATGTAGAGGCGGATGCGCTCTCTCGGGCTGCGCGTCCCGGCGAATGGCGACTCCACCCCATTGCGGTTCAGCAGATTTGGAGACATTTCGGCAAAGCGCAGATAGATCTGTTTGCTTCCCCAGAGACGACCCATTGTCGCCTGTTCTATTCACTAGCCGACGACTCGCTCGGCGTGGATGCATTGGCACACAGCTGGCCGCGAAACATGCGCAAATACGCGTTCCCTCCGGTGAGCCTCATTGCGCAAACCCTATGCAAAATCCGGGAGGACGAGGAGAGCGTGCTGTTGGTGGCACCGTATTGGACAACCAGGAGTTGGTTTCCAGAACTCTCTCTCCTCGCGACAGCCCCTCCTTGGAAGATTCCCCTGAGGAAGGACCTTCTTTCTCAACAAGAGGGCACATTATGGCACCCGCGCCCCGACCTGTGGAACCTCCATGTGTGGTCTCTGGACGGGGCACGGAGGATTTGAGTGATTTACCGCAAGAGGTATCTAACACTATTGCTGCAGCGCGAGCGCCGTCTACGAGACAGGCTTACGCGCTTAAATGGAACCTGTTTGTCGACTGGTGTTCTTCCCAAAGTGAAAACCCCCGAGAATGCCCGATTAGTGTTGTGCTTTTATATCTCCAGCGCCGTTTGGAGAATAGGCTGTCACCATCCACTATTAAAGTCGATATCGCTGCGATATCAGCTCACCATTCACCCGTAAACGGTAGAACAGTGGGTCAGCACGACCTGGTCATTAGATTTCTCAGAGGCGCTCGAAGACTGAATCCTTCGCGTCCTCCCTCTATTCCTCCTTGGGACCTGTCCTTGGTGCTGAAATCACTCCAGGAAGCCCCATTTGAGCCTCTGCATAGTGTGAGTGTTAAATTTCTTACTATGAAAACATTAACTCTCCTTGCTTTGGCTTCTGTCAAGAGGATAGGGGATATTCATGCATTTTCGGTCGACGAATCGTGCCTTCAGTTCGGGCCGGCTGCATCCAGCGTAACACTGAGACCCCGGCCCGGCTTTGTGCCCAAAGTTCCCACCACTCCTTTCAGAGATCAAGTGGTGAACCTCCAAGCGCTGCCTTTGGAGGAGGCAGACCCAGCCACGGCTTTGTTATGCCCTGTTCGTGCACTACGTGTGTATATAGACAGGACGCAAAGCTTTAGGACCTCAGATCAGCTCTTTGTTTGTTACGGTGGTCAGCAGAAAGGAAAAGCTGTCACCAAGCAGAGGATGTCCCATTGGATTGTGGATACTATAGCCCTTGCATATCAAAAGCAGAATGTGCCTTGTCCGTTTAATTTACGTGCCCACTCTACACGCAGTGTGGCATCATCTTGGGCACTGGCTCGCGGTTCCTCGCTAACAGATATTTGTAGAGCTGCAGGCTGGGCGACACCTAATACGTTCACAAGATTCTATAGTGTTCGTGTCGAACCGGTTTCCACTCGGGTTCTTTCTACTAACTAGTTAAGAATGCCGAGGGTCGGCTCGTGTGTCGGCTTGGAGCCTCTATTTTGGTGCTGCACATCTGCACCAATATGGAAGGCCATCGGGGCAAAAACGTCTAAAAAACTGTTTTTGCCTCTCCTCCACCGCCCTGATAGCTGGTGTTGCGGAGCATCCGCTGTCAACCTATCACTGATGTATTCTCTGTAAACCTGTGTAGGCTAGGCGTCCACATTTGTCCCCTACGTGGGGTTCATTTGTGTGTATACTCCGTGGGGTACTAATCCTCCACGTTTTCCTTAGCAGAGCCTGCTCTGCATCTCTCTGCATACTATGTTTTGTTCAGAGACTTTTTATGAGCAACCTTCGGTTGTTTCATATTTTTATGTCATCCATTCAACCTTCTTAGGGGATGGCTTCCGCAGTGTTCTAGCTCCGCTCAGTTTAGACGCTTCCCCAGTTCGCTGCTTCACTATCGTGGGTTAAGGAACAGGTAGTGACCGGCCTTCTGCATTTCGCCTTAGGTTCCGCCCCCTATGTGGAGGGCGGAGGGCTTTTACAGACACTGGAAGGGTTCAGCTGCAGTGGCGTTTTGGTAGGGATTCCCAATTCGTCGGTCACGACGTGACGTCGTAGTGACCGACTGAAAGGGAACGTCTCGGTTACGTATGTAACCCTCGTTCCCTGAAGGAAGGGAACGGAGACGTCACGTCCCGTCGCCACAGTTTGCTGTTCCATTGCTGTTTTTCAGGCCGGGCACTGTTGCTCGGCTTCTCAGCAATAATATAGCTAATTTGGTATTGTGCACCTGCGGCTTATATACGCACCTGGCGGGGCGGCGCCGGCATTATGCAAATACCTGCATGCCAAGTTCATTGGCGTTTTTATAGTTTCTCGAAGTAGATAGGTCACCCGCGGAGCGGTTCCCAATTCGTCGGTCACGACGTGACGTCTCCGTTCCCTTCCTTCAGGGAACGAGGGTTACATACGTAACCGAGACGTTTCTTTCTAATTATTTTGAACAGACTTTAAACTTCAATGCAAATTAGAGTTTGTTTCTTCCAGCTCGCAGCAAATGGCGGCACTCATTATTTCTCGTATATCTCATGCCTAGTCGTCATATGTGTTGTAATGAAAATTACAGTAACAAGTCATGCGAGAACCAGCTTTTTTACATGCTGCCATATTTGAAACTAGATCTGTTACATATAAAAACTAATCTTTTTTAATTTAATAACATCTCTTCTACATGTCTTCTGTAGACAGAAGGCAGCCATTGGTCTTAAACATCTCAACACTCTTACATGTCTTAGGACGACAGATGAAGACAAGTGCACTGAAACATCTACACTTTTGAACTACATTCTGAATCAAACAGGTCAGTGTTTTTTTTTTTTGCACATACACAGTTTTAAGATGAATTATTTCACCTACACTCATATCACTTATGATGGTTATATTCATGTTAATGTATAATGCTTATAATAACAATGACTGATTATACGAAGTTGAATCATATTGATTGTATTGTATTGAATTGATTTAAATCATAGCGTTAGGTTGATTTCTTGTTTGATTGTCAGTTGGGTCATTGTCACCTGCTGGTCTCTTGTAATGTTTTAAATACAATCTCATGGCATGATACAAATAGTCTTTGCTTTCATTGTTTGGTTTCATTTCCTTGAATGTCCATCGCATAAGTACCCAGATTTTACCAGTTTTATACTTGTCTTCCATCTGCTTGATAATGTAGAGTAATCAGTTTGATTTCCTCTTTTACTCATATAACATTGACTATTAACGGGTGATAAATCGGCTGTTTTTATTGTTTTACACTGTTGTCTGAGGTCTACTTATGATGTTTTACATTGAAAAACATTCGAAGCAATAAGTAATAAGCTATTTTGTACCCTGGTTTTGGGGACGGCTTGGGTGGGCCGCATTGAAGACCTGGTTGTTAACACCCACTGATATGATTGGATTCCCCATCATTACATCTTTTGAAAACATTAATGTGTAAAAAAACGCAGCCGAACACATATATGTACTACACATACAGCTAGGGAACTGTAGAAGTTAGTTAGGTTTTGGGGTCAGAAAGTTCCAAAACTACAATGTGAAGTCACCTACATCACCACAAATTGTATGAAACGTTTCAAGAAAAAAGCTTCTACTCTCAATCAAAACAAACTCAAGTGTCTTCAGCTTGCCAGATACTAGTGTGTTTTCAAATGGGATCAAGTTTTATGGTAAGATGAAACCAAATGAGTTTTTGGCAAAAAAAGTTTTTGGGATTGGTGCACACAGAGAAGTAGCCATATGGAAAAGTACCGCAGCTAAATACAGTGGTGCTCTTTAATGTATTTCTGCCAGAAGATCTGGGCATCTTCTTAGGATCATAGACTCTATCAAATATCAACAAATGAACACCTGATTGCCTCTGCCAGACAGATTTAAATGGGCTGTGGTTGGATCTTCCAGCAGGACAATGATCAAAATCAACACAAAAATGGTTTTCAGACCACAAAATAAAAGACTTGCCCTAGCCATCCCAGTCACCTGACTTTAATCCCATAGAAGACCTGTGGGATAAACTGAAGAGGAGATCCCACCAGAGTGGACCTGTAAATCTGAAGGATCTGGAGAAATTATTTATGGAGGAATGATCTCATCCCTTGCCAACCTCATCAGGAATTATAAGAGAAGACTCAGAGATGTTATCTTGACAAAGACAGGCAGCACAAAGCAATGTGTTTTCCACAAATTGACTTTCCACACAAACGACTTTACTTTTACTTTTATGGCCATAACAACTGCCACCTGTTTTGAATGTCACAACCACGCACTGCACTTTCTTTCTCCCATTTTGAATTTTTGTATTTTTTATCCAAAAGTGTGCTCAGAGAGATCAGAGACAGTAGCAAACAAGCAATGCTAATGTCAGGCCCTAGATTGTCGATTATTTATATACTGTAAATATTATTGTATTCAATAGAGTTTGATGGTCTTTCTACACCGCTCAGAATGTTAATAAATCCTTTAAAATGTTTTATCTTCACGAGTATTGCTTCATATATCAGTCCATTTAACAGTAAAGTGTTTTTGTGGCGCTTTGACAAACAGTGTCAGCTTTGTTCATTCCAAAGAGACGGCGATGGTTGGATTAATGAACTATAATGTGAAATTAATATAAATGTTCCATAAATCAAAGTATTGGGTTAGGTCACACATTACTAGTTGTTTGTCACACATATAGTAAACCATTTTTTTGTTGGTGGGTAATAACGATTGCCTTTTTCATTGGCTACCACCACAAGTGTATTTCAGATCTGTATTGACTAAAGGGTGCCAATAATTGTGGCATACATATATTTAACAAAAAGGTTTTTTTGTTAGTATTTTGAACAGGTGCCAATATTAGTGGAGGTCACTATAAACTTCACTGGAGTTTATAAGTAGTTAGTAAAAGCTTTCCACTGTAAGCAGCTGTGTCTACTGTAGCATTAAGACTATGAGTAGAGTAGTATGTGTGTATTATAGCCGTAAACTGATCTGTTAGCAGCTCTCTCTGTCTGAAGAGTTAATGGAAGTACCAGCGCTGGCACACATCACTTTCACTCAACTAATGCCGCACAGCTGCGCTCGCAACAACTGCCCCATACACAAACAAGACTTCTGCTGTCGTCTGAAATGACCCAACACTGCGGGCGCCGGCTGGCTGAGGGATTCACACAGAGCGTCTAACCAAAAGTCCATCCATATATGAGAAGAGCACATAGTCTCTGAAGTCCTTCCAGAGAAAATAATCCTATTATTGTATCACTTTCTAAATCAATAAACCTAGTAAAGCTCATAACTAACCCATCTCCTGTAGTTGAGTTTTTAAATAAAGATCAATTTTTATCTAAAAGAATCTGTTACATAAAGTTGAGTTTTTTTCTTCTGCCCTATCAAAGCAATCTTAAAACTCCTCATACTGTCACCTTAACAAATAATATGAGCACTGGATAGCAAAGTAAAAGATAAGAACGAGTTGTTGTTTACTCGTACAGAACAAAGACATCAGCAGGTTAGGTCATATACATCTAGTGTGAATAAATGATGGCTTATTACTTATCTAGTGTAGATCTGGACTTACCCTAACCTAACCCTAACCCATGTGCTTGAGCAGAATAAATCAGACATCACAACACCTCCAAACCAAAAGGAAACAAGAAGGTGGACATCAGATGTGTCTAGCGTGTGTAGAGTCAGTGAGTTAAGAGTAATATTACTCAAGAGGTCTCAGCAGAGGTAAAGTGTGTCCCATATAAACTGTCCTCAGAACAGTTGACAGAAGCAGTCAGGTGTTACAGAGAGCGAGATGCCTCTTGTGTCTGTGTGCAAACACATTCAGTACAGACTAACAGTAATCAGATTAAGTGCAATATATATTTAAATGTGTTAAGTATTGTGAGATAAGTGTGTGATGGTTTGTCTGTCATGTATAGAGTAACACAAGCTCTTGAGACGACATGTGTGTTGAAGTGGGGGGCGACTGGGACAGAAAATGACTGTTGTGTCTACTACATTCACACAAGTCAAGTGTGGCACTCCAACAGCTCTCTAACACTTGAGAGGAAAATATTACAGACAAAAAGGAAGACACTTACAATATTTCAACAATTCATTCCCAGACCATTGAATTTTCTACAAGTTACATCATCTTTACATTTTTCTGAGATTTAACAGTGGAAACAGTGTTACGGTCAACAGCTCAATTGACTTTCACAACCACGCACGCACCTTCCCAAATTTCAGTCAAAACCGTTCTTTTTCATCATAAACAATCTGAAAACAGGGCTTTAAGTGTAAAATACCGAACGTGTCCTTTAAGCTGTACATGTCATTCATATGTCTGTGGTCCTTACAATTAAATCCCAGGGATTTTTGCGCTGCTAACTCAATGCTCTATATATTGAGTCAAAGGTACATGTATCTTCCCTTTTTGCAAAAGTTATTAACTTTATGCAAATAAGATTGAGGAATGAAAGCTAATAACTCAAAATATATATACATATACTTATATGCATCAATGCGCATATACACACACATATAGTTTTTTCTATAACCACTGCATCACCACAATGAAATGTAGCATTGCTACCGTCACAGTCCTAATGCATGTCTACACATAACACATAATGCCTGTGTGAACTGTGCATTTGCTGCATTCATTCTCTTCAGCACTGATGTAAACAGGTCCATGTGTGAGCATCACAGAAGAGGAGCTGAAGCAGCAGGGCTATGAGTCTATGCAGCATCATACAGTACATCTATGACTTGAACTACTGATCCATATGTTTAAATGAGATGATGTGATTGGTTACATGTTTGTGATGTAGGAATGAGATTTTATAGAGGAAATACTCAGCAATGGCGTTGAATGATGAATTGCATATGGTTTGTCATAAAGCATATTAAAAACACCACATAAACATATAAACAACCATAAAAATATGATTTTCACCACAGGGCGACTCCAAAAACATTTCATTTATCAAAGTGAGACAGATTCATTAAGATTTGTGCCTCACTTTATGTAAGGATAAACAACAATACAAATGCAAAAAATAATATTAAACTGTTATAAATAAGTGATATTTGGGCCTAACTGAAGAATTTAAATGTGGTTTTGTTTCTTTCTAATACAGATCTGTCTCTGTATCTGGTTTATGAATGATCATGATTCTTGTTTTACATCACTGGACATATTAAATCCTTTCTTTTGGTAAAACTTTGCATTTCATTCATAGTGCAGTCATGAGAAACCATGAATAAATAACATTTATGATGTGATTTTAACATGTTATGGTCATTACAGATTTTTTTCTCAGACTGGCCAATAAACACACACGCGCACGTGTCCCTGTCAATCAAATCTCAGTTTCACTCCAGATGCCATCATCTTCATAAGATGCACAATAAGTGTAAACAACATTTAAGAATCTCTGATCCAAATAATCTAACAACTTTATAACAATAATGCTGTTTTTGTTGTTCCTGTAGCTCAACTGGTAAAGTATTGTGTTGTTAGTTGTGAAAGGTCGTGAGTTTGATTCCCACGGAAAACGCATAGTGATAAAAACAAAGCGCACATTTAAATTCAACTCTAATGCATCTAACGTTAAGTTACAAAACATTCACTGTAAACGTTCACATGGTGAGTTTTTACACCAAAAAAATAATAAAATATACTAAATATAAATAAAATATACTACATATATTACACTAAGATAATTAACATTCCTAAATACGACTTATTTCAGAATTCACATACCGGATACCAAATAAATGAAAGTGATGTTTTAATGCTTGCACCAAAAAACAAAACAATCTGATAATAAAAACTCACCGTTTATCATTAAAACTTTCTCTTCAGACTCATGAAGTCCGCTCAAATGTTTTCACAGAAGTGTCAGAATAAAGGATTTGTTTAATAAACTGTTCCTGGAGTTTTCCTATGATGCTGCCTTTCTTGCACCTTCACCACAAACGCGACGCGACAGAAACGCCACTGCTGCTGTGACGTCACATGGAAAGAGCCAATAGAAATCGCTTTGCACAAAAGCGTCTCGAGACTCTTCGGTTTCTTTGTCAATTCCTGGTGCTTTTAAACTTGAAAATAACCTATTAATGATTTAAAAATATACATGAACACCAAACTCAACTCAGAGTGAGTGTGAATAACTCGAGGATGTGCGTGCGTGCGTGTTGTAAAGTTAGGATGTCTTGGCGCCATCTAGAGCTTCAGTAGTGAAGAACACTTGCTGACAGTTCTGTAGGGCAGTGGCTCTTAACATTATTCCTGGAGGCCCACGTACTACATAGAAAAAAGTTTTATCATAGAAATCAAACTGTAGCAGATAATGTGTCAGAGAAAACTAAAAGACACAGAGATCAGAATAAAAATCAGCACCCAGATGTGACGATGAAAATGTATTCTTCCGAAGAGACTTTAGATGCAGATTTAATTTTATATGAATTAAAAAGAGCTCTATAGGGAGTTAAACATATCCTGGAAAGGACAACATATGTTATGATCAAGCATTTGTCCCATAAAGTCTTTTCAATGTGCATCAATAGTTCATATAAACCTGGAAAGGATAAATCTAACCCAACTAAGTATAGGCTTATTTATATAAATTAAAGGAAAAATATACAATTTACAGGCTAAACTATTTTTTTGAAAATAATGGACTCATGTCACCATACCAGGGTAGATTTTGGGCAGGGTGGAGCACAATGCATGCTGTTTCAAGCCTAGAAGCTGATATGAGGAAAGCACAAGTAGCCTACTGTGAATAAAGAGGTTTTGGTAGGGTTTTTTTTTTTTACATTAAGAAGGCATATGATATGCTTTGGGGGGAATGTCTACTCCTAAAACCTTGGAATTGAAGGGAAGATATATAAGTGGATTATTGATTTTCTTCTTGAAAGAACAACACAAGTTAGTTTAAGATTAGAGTATCCAATGACATATAAGGAAGTGTATGTAGTCCTGTAAGCTATAGTTTATTAATGTTATTTTGATCAATGATGTTGTGTATAATATTTAAGGAGCCATATGAAGATAGTTTTTGCAGATAAGGACACAGTATTACTTGTGTATCAAAAAAGTTACAAGAAGCAGTAATTGAAGTAGATGCATGGGCAACTAATTGAAGCTTCAGATTATCAGTATAGCCAAAACCAAAGATATGTGCGTTACAAAAAAAAAAGATAAGTACTGTATACCAGCAGTTCAGCTGAAGTTAAATCAACAGGAGCTGGAGCAAGTTTTAGCAGTTAAATACTGTGGATGGAACAAAAACTGACAATTGCAATGCATGACTAAAAAGTTCATAGAGAATCGTAAAATAGGAGTCAATGGCCCTCATTTATCAAAAGTGCGTACACCAAATTTCCAGCGTACACCTTGCGTACACCCAAAACCACGATGACTTTGAGATTTATCAATATGGACGTTGGCGTACGGCACGCTCAAATCCTACGCCAGCTCAGGAGGTGGTGTACGCACATTTTGAGTTAGTGCAGAAATGCGCAAAAACTTCCTAACACCACAAAACGTACTGACAAACTAAAATATATGATATATTATGACCCACTGTAAAAAACATAGTAATTATAAACTTCAGTGTTTATTTTTATGCAACAATGTTCAATGTTTCATTTGTGAGACTTTACCAAAGCATTTGATTTGTATGCATATGTATTCCTTCAGTTGAGAGCCTGTGCGCTTTACCTGATGTTTCAGAGCGAGCATGTGAACGGAGCTTAGTGGGAGCGGAGCGTTGAGCGGTGCGGTAATATTACCATCAAAGCGCCTTTCCGAAAATTCCGCTCCCTCAGCACCGCTCGTTGAACCCAGAACGCCCTTTGATAATTTGCTAGTTCGAGAATCTGTAAAAACGTCTAGCAATAAGTTATGGAATTCAAGCCTTATACATAAATGTAAAGTAAAAATCAAAGTTAAGATTGAGCAGGAAGAAAAAATTGAAAGGGACTGCGGAGAGACTGTAAAGAGTTAGCAAATATTCTTCCTGGAATCTGAAGCGGCACATTGCAAGAAAGCACAAGGATGTGCTACGAAAACATGGTAATAATGCATCAAAAGGTAAGCTAGTTACATATTCGATGATAAATAAATACAGATGAGGTAAGGTAAAATGCTTGTGTTGAATGCAGCCGTAAATCCGATCATGATGACATGCGGACAAAATTATGGCCACGAATAATTTTTTATGCTATGGACACTTCTTTTTCTTATTTAGTCTAAAGTATGGCCATAAATTTAGAATTTGTTCCCAATATTCAACAGTTTGTTCCTTGGAATTAATTATTATAATATTTAGAATATTTCGTAATTACTATTACAATTATTATTACTTCAAATTATGAATTAGCTTAGCTAAAACATGTGGATGTCGTGGAAACAAATTGTTAATTTTAATTATATCCGGAGCTCCGTATCAAACTGGATCTAAGATACAGCTAACAAACAACTGTATGTAAATACAGAACAACACTACAAAAGTTACTACATCATTTTAAAATATTATATAAAAAAAAATTAACTGAACCATTAAGCAGACATAGAATTTAGATGTAGGCAACAGTAAATAATAATAATAATAAATAATTATTCTTCTAAATATCAATTAATAATAAAAATAATAATAAGAATATTACAAATTGTCATCCAATTATTAATGTGTCTTCTTTAAACTGCCAAATAAAACAAATTTGTTTCTTTTCACTTCCCTGGATTCTCTTCTTTGCCGTCTTTCGTGTGTCAATGGCGTAAAATGAGGGCGTGGGGGAGGCGGAGACTTGAATTTATATGGGCTTGTTATTCTAATGACGCTCGTTTTCGGCCGCGGCATTTATGAAGGGCAGATATTGCGTACACCTGAATATCAACGGTACGCACAGTTTCATAAATCAGGCGGTGAGAGGAGTGTAAGCATAATCTTACGCCAACATATACGCCCGTTTCTACGCAAGAATGATAAATGAGGGCCACTATGTTTATCAGGGCTTGAATGGGTATCTTGTAGGATATCACTGAAAATAAGTACTGTACATTAATCAGATCAAGCTTGGATTACATTTGTATGGACGATGTGCATTAAAAACCACATTAAAAAGACTGAAGCAATGCAAAGTCAAGCTCTACCAATTTGTTGTGGTGCCTTTAGAACATGTCCTATTCAATTAATGAATTGAGTGACGCTGGCAGAGGTGTATAATAATACTTAAGTATTTTAGTTACATTTTCCAAGCATCTGTGCTCTATCAGAGTGTTTGTCTTGGGAAAAGAAAATTTCTTTACTAAAAAATGTTCACTACATTCTAAAGCATAGAATCATACTGTGTATTCATTATATATTGCATATTATAATTGATTTAATACATAATTACATACAAATTGTGCACTTTTACTTTTCTTGAGTAAAAGTACGAAAATAATTTTATTATATAAATTATGAAATGTAGTGGAGTAAAAATTATGAAAATATGTTTTGGAATGTATGTTTTCCAAAGAAAAACACTAATAAAATACGAATAATTGAAAATTTACTTTTTAGTAGAAAGTAAAAATACTTAAGTACTATACAACTCTGGACGATGGGGGGTCCCAGACCTCCTATAAGCATTGAGGGACCTCCTATAAAGCACAAATATTAACTCCCTTTAGAAAACAGGTAAATGTGCAACAGGTAAATGTAAACATTGTGATCAAAAATAGAATTTCAGAAGTATGAAAATGAGAGACTTAAAATATTTCAGGAAAATTAGTAACTTAGGCAATGAAACATTTAATTAAATAACTTATAATTAAAGAATAGACCCATTAAAGTACATTAAAGAAATATGGCTAGATGGGATAATTTCGTTGTCTTCCCTGCTGAAAAACAAAACAATAAAACCATTACAGAAAATTCTAATGGTTTCCATTAAAATACCTATAGGAACCAGCTTTTACCATTAAAACCCACAGCACTGTAGTGTGTTTTGGGATATATTCCATTAGAACCAATAAAATTCCCAATAAAACCAATAGAATTTCTGTGGTGGTGTCTATTATTTTTTAAGAAGGGTTGTATATTGGTGCTCTATCTGGTGATGTGAGAAACGAAGCTTTTCGAACCTTTGAATCAATTGAACGAATTGCTTCGTAAATTGATTCAGTTTTTCGAAGCGTTCGAAACACCATACACGCTAGCGACACCTGCTGGTCAAAATTGTGTAAAAGCAGCAAGATCTGTCCAAACATTTTACACTTTTTACAAAATAATAGCAATATTGTTCTAAAAATATGTTTTTAAGAAAAATAAATGATTTCATTTAATTAAGACATAATTAAAAGTGTATTCTGTGTTTTTAGTTTTATTTATGGCAAACAAATCATTAAAACGAACTCCCTTTTTAATTATGCACATTTTTTTCATTAAATCTGTCTATAAACAAAAAGACAAATGTAGTGTTATAAGTCAGAAGAATGCATGTTTTATAAACTTTTACAATAAAACTGACCCGAGTTCACCTGGTCATTTGTGATCAACTCCCCCTAGTGGTGAATCGAAACGTTTTGAAACAGTTATGACGTAATGAAGCCTCGTTTGCTAAAATCACGTGACTTTGGCCAGTTTGAAACAAGCTCCGAACCAATGATTCGAAACAAAGATTCCTAAATGTTTCGAAGCCTCATGAAGCGTGCTTCGAAATCACCATATCGGCCTTCACTAGCTCTTTCTTCCAGATTAGTAGGTGGCGGTAGTGAACAGGAAGTTAGTTTGCAACCGCCATTAAATGTCTGACGAAGAAGAAGAGTCCGGGTCATTGGTAAGACTACTATTTTAAAAAACGTGATAATAAAAATAATAGTAGTCATTATTTAAAGATTATTATTATTATTATGACGAGCATTGTTTCTGTTTATTGTCAGTAAATAATGAGATGTTTATTCGATGACGTATGGCGCTAGTAATTGTGTTGTCACAAAAATGTAAGATTGTTATAGCGAAATTAGATCAGTGACATCTAGAGTTAGTATAAGCTAATCATAATCAAGCTAAATATAAAGTTTACCATTTAAACCACTACAAAATTCCTCTTTGTATTGTTTTCTGGGACATATTCCTGTAGGATTTAACCCAACACATACCAGTATAGACCCACAGAGACCATTATAGTTTTCATTACAACCAATAAAATTCCCATTAAATCCAATATCATTTTTGTGATGGTTTCAATCGTTTTGTAGCACTACCAGGGTTATAATAGTTAATATTTTGTAATACGACTTGATGACGTATGCAGCCTAAAAATGGGACCTCCGGATGCTGCAGCCTTCTGTTGGAGAAACTGTCAACGTCGGCGCGGTAGCAAAAGCTGCCTGCATATGTGTGCAAATTTATTATTTAGTATAGAAACCTTTCGTTTACTACCATAAACGAATGATATTTTATAATTCAAAGTAAAATCCTTTTTTTATATATCTGTTTTTAACATTTTAATTAAAAATCGATTTCATGGCAAGATTATGAAACCTTAAAACAGTGTTGAGACATACAATATGTATTGAATTGTATAAAACCAAAATCTTAAAGAGAGGTCTTACTCCAGATGTTTCTGTTCAAATCTTTATTATAGCACTGTAGTCCACATAGCCATGTGCTGCTGTTTGTCATGAATGTTGTAGTAGTAAGAGTGTGATGTGATTGACAGGGTTGTAATGTTGCTGATACAGAAGCTCTTCAGGCTAGAGAAACTGAACGTTTGTCTAAATCGAATCAGATGTCTAAACAGCAGAACAACACCAACACATCATCAGCCGCTGCCGGTTCTTACGCTCTTCACTAAGGTACATTAAACATTCAGCTGACGCATCTTCACGTCATCCACTAACTCTCATGGTTTCAAGTACTGAGGAATCACAGCTCATGTCCTGTAGCTTAACTAATGTGTGGTATAGACACTATCTACTACATGAATACATGCAAAAAAAACTTTACTGAGTTGATCTGACTGTTTTCAGCATCCCTGCCCTTTGTGCGAGGAAGCTAAAGAAATACTTGAGCCATATAAACACAGGGTAAGAGAATATCATGATGTTCATGCTGAAATATTTGTTGAATTGTTTGTTGAATGAGTTTTGTTGTATTAGTTTGAATTACAGGAGGTTGACATCAGTCTGCCAGAGAACAGTGTTTGGTGGGAGAGATACAGATACGATATCCCCGTCTTTCATTTCAATGGACAGTTTCTGATGATGCATCGTGTAAACACAACGCTTCTAGAAAGGGCTCTGGAGAAGCATTGAAATCAACTGTATAATAATAATAATGATGTTTGTAGATGATATACTGTGTTTTCTTTCTTCACACACTGGCGAATGTTTAATAAAGCAGTAGACTGAATGTGTTTATTGTCCTGTCTGTTATTATGAGAAGTGTCTGAGGAGGTTAATGTGTTGGATGATGAAATCAGACTTCTGATGCCAGGTGGAGGAGATACTGAGATACCTGATGAAACCTAAAATAATAAAGAACAAAAACTGCTATTACTGCTCTCACAATTTATTAAAAAGATGTTTCACCACACAGGTCTCCAGCAGGCCTGACAAACATTTCGTAGTCACCGTTTGAAACAAGTAATAACCCAATCACTACAAATAACCAATACAAACATTTTAAATAAATCACTAAGAAAAGGTTTTAAATCAAAATCAAAATGCAGACCTTTTGCAGACAGAGTACTGAGTGTATAAATGTAAAAGGCTTTGCTTCCCTTTGTAATATAATTTTATTAAAGTCGCCACCCTAGGTGTTTTTGTTTAATGCCTAAATAGTGAAGGGTCAACAAGTTTTGTTTTAAAGCATCAAAATGCACAGCAATCCCATCCAACATTGCAAGGTGGGGCTTGGAGGTTTGTCCATGGGTTCCACTATGGCCCCACCTGGGTTGCCCACATGAATTTGATATAGAAACTGAGTGGGGCTTATGTGGGGCCCAGCTGGGCAACACATCCCCACCTAAAGCCCACATTATTTACCAGGGCCCAGTATGGGTTTTTAATGGGTACTGAACTGGTCCCTTATTATGTAATAATTATACTTTTAATGCTTAATTGTAATTTACATAAATAATATATTTGTTTAAAATTGAAAACCGATAAAAGCAAAACAATTTCTGTTCGGTAGATATCAGTTTTCAGCATAAATATTCAACAGTTTATTAATCTGTAACATTACAAAACATGAAGGAGGTGCAATATGAAAAATGAAATAAAAAAACTGTAAAGGTTCAATATATCAAAATACTTTATTGTCAATTCATAACACTTTCAATGCTAAAATATAAATCAACATTTCAAAACTACTAATGCAGGTAATGTCTAACAATTTAACATAACACTTAAAAAAAGCATTGAAAGAAGTCAATCTCTTAAAATACTTGAGACTCAAAAACAACACAAACATTGCTCACTGTTCTGGAGATGGTCTTAATTCTGATCATCAATTAATCTTTGCTCAACAGTTTTATGAAGAACTTCCAAAGCATCCACAGCCAAACTCATTAAATGTCCTTGGACGTTTGCTTTGATTCATCGCTGTGCAGTCCGTGAACTTGCAGTATAAAATTTTCTAAAAACACAACTCAGAAAAAATTACAAGTGTAGCGGTTGTGAGAGACTCCTGCTGCTCCGGTAGAAACTGCATCCTTGCGCCTGAGCGGAAATTCTTGTAGTTTAAATGTTTATCATCTTTATAGTTGTAATTTTAAAAGTCTGCCTATTTAAGCAAATATTATATAAAATATGATATTATATTATATGAAAAAAAAATCACAATTAAAAACATTTGAAGCAGGACTACTTTGTCAAGCGTAATGTGTCGTAGCAGTGAGCAGATCATAATGAGGTCTCCTTATATGAAACACCTACTCCACTCATCAGACTCCTTCCAGAATGTTTGAAACATTTCTTTAATTAACACACTAACAAACTGATGAATTTTCTGACATTTCTTATTTTCACTCATTCTCAGCTCTGCAAATTTAAATACAACTAATAATTGATAAATTCATATGCAGGTAAACATTATAAATATCACAATTAAATGTAAAAAATAATGCATTTTTATTTCAAATGTTTTATACCGATCAGATCCTATCTGTGATATTATTTGCTCTTTGTTAAAAGTGACTATCAACCAAAAGTAATAATTTTAGGAGTTTAAATGTATATAAAATGTATTTCAAGCATAAAAATGTTTTGCCCACATAGGTGCCATGAGGGCCCCACATTATTATCCCACATGGGCAAACCTATATGGGGCCCACATAGGGAAACCCACATGGGACCCATATATATTGCCCATGTTAAGCCCATGGCCACATGAAACCCATGTTGCCTATATGGGACCATGTGGGGCCCACATATCAATGTTAATTAAATGTAAAAAATAATGCATTTTTAATTAAAATGTTTTATACTGATCAAATCATATATGTTATATTATTTGCTATTTGTTTAAAAGTTACAATCAACCAAAAGTTATTATTTTAAGATTGTAAATGTATAAATATGTATTTCAAGCATAAAAATGTTTTGCCCACATAGGTGCCATGAGGGCCCCACATTATTATCCCACATGGGCAAACCTTTATGGGGCCCACATAGGGAAACCCACATAGGACCCACATATATTGCCCATGTAAAGCCCATACCAGTGGCGGCCCTGGCTAGATTTACGCCCTGGGCAAACCATCCCTTGGCCGCCCCCAGAAAAAAAAAGAATTACCCCCAAACCCGCCACCAACTGTTAGGAACGACAAACACAAGGATCCCAGCGCAGAGGTGTTTTATTCAAGGTATGTATAAGAGATGACACCAATATGAAAGTCAATATGTATAAGAGAAGACACTCTGTGTTCGTGGAGATGTATGCGAGGAGGAGACAACTCAGGCGAGACAGGCTCAACGGAATTCCTTCGGGAAAGGCTCAGAGTGGGAAACACAGCACAGCCGTAGAACATCCACTCGCACATCCAAAATCCTCAGAGAAGAAATCCTGGCGGGGCACAGAGAGAGAGAGAGGCGGTCAGAGTCTTCAGCAGAGTCTGTGCTGGACAGCGCACAGCGGCAGTCCGAGCCTTACGCAGAATTACGCGCCCGAAAGCGCACTGCTGCTGGACAGCGCAAGAGGTAGACTGGCGCTCGGAGAATCCACAGACAGAGAGAACACTGAGGCTTGACGGTGACACACCACTCGGGAGAGGCTGACAGCAGGGCTCGGAGTCTAACGGGGTAAAGGCAGCAGAGAGCACGGTGAGTAATACAAAATGAGAACAAGCGACAGAAACTAAGACACGACAGGACTAGAACTAGACAAGCTAGCGGGCAGGAACATACTAAGACGAACTTGCAAAGAACATGGAAAACGAGGGGAATTTAAATCAAACCGGATGGGGCAATAATAAGGATCAGGTGTGGGACGCCGGTGAGAAGAGTTGGAGATAATGAGATCACCAGGTGGAAGGCGCGCACGTGTGGAGCTGTCAAAACATAAACACAACACAACACAGGGTGAAACAAAGACAAAGCGGCCAATGAGACCGAAATCATGACAGGACCCCCCCCCCCACGACCGCCACTGGGCGGTCCATGAGGAGGCTCACCCCGTCGCCGGCGGAGATCCTCTATCAGCCCAGGGTCCAGGATGTCCCGGGCCGGTACCCAACATCTCTCCTCCGGACCATATCCTTCCCAGTCAACGAGGTATTGAAATCCCCTACCCCGGCGACGCATATCCAGTAAAGACTTAACTGAATACACAGGGGCACCATCTATAAGCTGAGGGGTGGGAGGGTGGGGCAGAGGGAACGGGATTAAGGTGGGAAAAATACACAGGCTTCAGTTTAGACACATGAAAAACTGGATGAACCCGACCGAGTGCTGGGGGCAATCTGAGCCTGACCGTCACGGGATTAATAACCTTAACAATGCTGTATGGCCCAAGGAATCGTGGAGCCAGCTTGCGAGAAGGCTCACGGAGAGGTAAATCCTTGGACGAAAGCCATACTTTCTGCCCGCAGATAAAACGGGGCGCGGTTTTACGGTGACGGTCGGCCGCGGCTTTGGTTCGTCTGCAAACCTGGCGTAAAGTAAATCTAGCCTTTATCCAGGTGCGTTTGCAACGACGGACAAAAGCTAGCGCAGACGGAACCACCGCATCAGGTTCCTGTGATGGGAATAAAGGGGGCTGAAACCCCATGGACGCTTCAAAAGGGGACATGTTAAGGGAAGAAACAGGGAGAGAATTATGGGCGTATTCAACCCAGGGTAACTGTTGGCACCAGGAGCTCGTATATTGCGATGTCAGACAGTGGAGAGCTCTACCTAAATCTTGGTTAGCCCGTTCACATTGCCCGTTGGTCTGAGGATGATACCCTGAAGACAAACTAGCTGTGGAGCCTATTTGTCTACAAAATTCCTGCCAGAAACGAGAAATAAACTGAGGACCCCTATCTGAAACAACGTCTGTGGGCAGACCATGTAAGCGAAAGACGTGCTCGATCATAACCTGGGCAGTTTCCTTAGCAGTGGGCAATTTGGGTAAAGGGACAAAGTGAGCCGCCTTGGAGAAGCGGTCGACAATGGTCAAAACTACAGTGTTTCCCTTAGAACTAGGCAAATTGGTTACAAAATCGATAGCGATATGTGACCAAGGACGAGAGGGAATGGGTAATGGTTTAAGCAGACCAATAGGGGCTTGATGAGAGGCCTTGTTACGGGCACAAACCTGACAGGCTAACACAAACTGTCTGACATCGGGACCCATAGAGGGCCACCAAAAACGCTGACGTACGGTAGCTAACCTTCTCCGAACCCCTGGATGGCAAACAAACTTGGACTCGTGACCCCACCGGATAACCTCGGAGCGAAGCGCATTTGGAACCCACAATCGACCCGCTGGGCACCCCTCTGGCACTTCCCCCTCCCGGCCGGCCCGTCTCACCCGTTGTTCTATTCCCCAGCGCAGGGCACCCACCACCCGCCCCTCCGGGAGGATGGTTTCGTCCCCAGCGGAACCGGGGCTTTCGAACAAACGAGAGAGAGCATCGGGCTTAGTATTCTTGGAACCGGGCCGGTACGAGAGGGTGAAGTTAAATCTGTCAAAGAAGAGCGCCCAACGAGCCTGACGAGAAGATAACCTCCTGGCTGAACGGATGTATTCGAGATTCTTATGATCCGTCCAGACCAGGAAGGGCTCCGAGGTCCCCTCTAACCAGTGACGCCACTCACCCAAAGCCAGTCTGACCGCCAGCAGCTCCCGATTGCCTATGTCATAATTTCGCTCTGCTGGGTTTAACCGATGGGAGAAAAAGGCACAGGGATGCACCTTGCCATCCTTAGCAGACCGCTGAGACAAAACGGCGCCTACCCCGACATCCGATGCATCCACCTCCACAATAAATTGAGCAGCCGGATCTGGAATAGAGAGAACAGGAGCAGAGATAAACCGGGACTTTAAATTATCAAAGGCCTCCTGAGCACTGGAATTCCAAACAAATCTCTCCTTAGTGGAAGTGAGAGCAGTAAGAGGTTGAGCAATCTGACCATAATTTCTGATAAATCGCCGGTAAAAATTGGCGAAACCCAGAAATCTTAATAATTCCTTACGGGAGTCGGGGGCTGGCCATTCGGCCACCGCTTTGATCTTGGCTGGGTCAGGACAGATCTCACCGGGGGCAACAACAAAACCCAGGAACGAAACTGACTTACGATGGAATTCGCACTTCTCCGCCTTGACATACAGCTTATTTTCTAACAGCCGGCGTAAGACTCGGCGGACATGCTGAGTGTGTTCCTGCATAGAGGGAGAAAAGATGAGAATATCATCTATGTACACAAAGACAAACTTGTTAATCATGTCTCTCAGCACATCATTGACCAGAGTCTGGAAGACAGAGGGGGCGTTACAAAGGCCGAACGGCAGAACGCAGTACTCAAAGTGTCCGGTAGGGGTGTTAAAGGCTGTCTTCCATTCATCTCCCTCTCTTATTCGCACCAGATGATAGGCGTTGCGTAAATCTAGCTTAGTAAAGAACTGCGCCCCCTGCAGGAGCTCAAACGCAGTAGACATTAAAGGAAGGGGGTACCTATTCTTAACAGTAATGTCATTTAAACCCCTATAGTCAATACAAGGGCGCAGGGAGCCGTCTTTCTTGCCAACAAAGAAAAACCCCGCCCCTGCGGGCGAGGTGGAGGGACGGATGAGACCGGCACGCAGGGCATCATTAATATACTGGTCCATAGCCTCTCTCTCAGGACCCGATAAGGAATAAAGTCTACCCTTAGGCGGAGAAGTGCCGGGGAGGAGATCAATAGCACAATCATATGGCCGGTGAGGAGGAAGGGAGGTGGCCCGGGCTTTACTAAACACCTGAGCGATATCCGCATACTCCGCCGGGACCCCGGTCAAATCGACCGCCGGAACCTGAGGAAGAGAAAGAACAGAACCAGAAACAGCAGAACCAAGACAAGACACATGACAAGACTGGGACCAAGACAAAATAACACTATGCTGCCAATCAACGTGAGGATTGTGTTGCGCTAACCAACCATGCCCTAAAATAATAGGAGACAGAGAAGCATGAAGAATATGCAACACAATCTCTTCACGATGATTGCCAGACACAGAGAGACTCACAGGGGGAGTGCAATGTGTGATCCGCGCCATCTGCTGCCCCTTTAGGGACCAGACATCCAAAGGGGATTGAAGTGGGACAGCCGGGAGATTCCAGGAGCGGACCAGAGCCTCGTCAATGAAGTTGCCCTCCGCACCAGAGTCGAGGAGGGCGGTGGACGAATGATCACGCCCAGCGAAGGACAGCATGACGGGGAGCTGGGTGCTGGAAACAGGGGAGAGTTTAGAAGATGTAGCGCCCACCAGGACTCCCGGACTCACTGGTGGGCAGCGGCTTTTAACGGGCAGGTCCTAGCAAGGTGTCCGGGTCTCCCGCAGTAAAGGCAGAGGGCATTCTGCAGCCGCCTCTCTCTCTCTCTCTGTGACAGGCGCATGCGCCCCAGTTGCATAGGCTCAGGTTCGATAGGTGGTGAGATCGAGGAAGAGGACGACACCGAAGGCTCCTCCATGACGACCCGCTGGCGGAGAGAGCGGCGCTGATTACGAAGTAGCCTCCGACCCTCGACCCGGAGAGCTAAATCAATGATGGCCTCTAGAGAGGGAGGAAGATCATGGACCGCGATTTCGTCCTGGAGAGCATCAGACAGCCCCTCAACGAACTGCGCACGAAGAGCCGCTTCATTCCAGTGGCAGGCAGCCGCTAAGGTCTTGAATTCTATGGCGTACTCGGTGACAGTGTGTCTTCCCTGAACCAAGCGAGCCAACCGAGCCGCGGCGGCGTCCCCGCGCACTGAGCGGTCGAAGAGCTTTTCCATCTCTTCGCGGAATTCGTCGAAGGACCGGCAACAAGGATCACGGGCATCCCAGACGGCCGTAGCCCAGTCACGTGCCTTTCCGACCAGAAGGGTGATTACATACGCCACTCGGGTGCTCTCAGAGGAATAGCGGCGTGGCTGAAGTGCAAATACCAAGGAGCATTGTGAGAGAAACGCTCGGCAGGAGGCTGGATTGCCATCATACGGTGGTGGGGCTGAGGCATGAGGCTCCGTCTCAAACTGCTGACTGGTCTGTGAGGCTTTCTGCTGAACCTGGTCAAGACGGGAGGAAAGGTCGGACATGCGCGTGAATAAATCCTCGACTTCCTGTGAAGTGGTGGTGAGACGGGCCGAGTGTTGGCCTAACCATGAGCCTTGCTGCGTAAGTGCCTTCCGGAGCGCGTCAACCTCCGCGGGATCCATTCTTGGCAAGTTCGTCCTGTTAGGAACGACAAACACAAGGATCCCAGCGCAGAGGTGTTTTATTCAAGGTATGTATAAGAGATGACACCAATATGAAAGTCAATATGTATAAGAGAAGACACTCTGTGTTCGTGGAGATGTATGCGAGGAGGAGACAACTCAGGCGAGACAGGCTCAACGGAATTCCTTCGGGAAAGGCTCAGAGTGGGAAACACAGCACAGCCGTAGAACATCCACTCGCACATCCAAAATCCTCAGAGAAGAAATCCTGGCGGGGCACAGAGAGAGAGAGAGGCGGTCAGAGTCTTCAGCAGAGTCTGTGCTGGACAGCGCACAGCGGCAGTCCGAGCCTTACGCAGAATTACGCACCCGAAAGCGCACTGCTGCTGGACAGCGCAAGAGGTAGACTGGCGCTCGGAGAATCCACAGACAGAGAGAACACTGAGGCTTGACGGTGACACACCACTCGGGAGAGGCTGACAGCAGGGCTCGGAGTCTAACGGGGTAAAGGCAGCAGAGAGCACGGTGAGTAATACAAAATGAGAACAAGCGACAGAAACTAAGACACGACAGGACTAGAACTAGACACGCTAGCGGGCAGGAACATACTAAGACGAACTTGCAAAGAACATGGAAAACGAGGGGAATTTAAATCAAACCGGATGGGGCAATAATAAGGATCAGGTGTGGGACGCCGGTGAGAAGAGTTGGAGATAATGAGATCACCAGGTGGAAGGCGCGCACGTGTGGAGCTGTCAAAACATAAACACAACACAACACAGGGTGAAACAAAGACAAAGCGGCCAATGAGACCGAAATCATGACACCAACATGTATCATTTTGTAATATATAATCTTAAATACAAAAAGGTAGCAAGAACAGAGAAAAACATGTAATACAGTACACACACACACACACACACACACACACACACACACACACACACACACACACACACACACACACACACACACACACACACACACACAGTTGCTGCTGTGGAAGTATCTGACTCCTCATTTTGGCCAGTGGGTGCTCTAGCTCTAAAATATTTCAGAAGTGCCCCTGAATTAACAATTAAGATACAATTATGTAAGTTACTTATTTCACACATGCATCAGTTACTCAATTAAAATGACCTTAACACACATTTTATTAGTATTTGTTAACATCCTATAAACTAAGCATACACTGCAAATTATTTAAAAAGCTATATCACTGTAGCTTACAAAATGCCATGTCAATGTATATTAGAAGTTATTTAAGTTGACACATATAGCGTAAAGCAATAAAAAATTACACAGTCAGGAGGCCTGTGTGAATTTGCACTTTTTGTGTTGCACACACAAACTAGACTGTGTTGCCTATAGAGTGAATTTAGTTGCATGGCATGATGCCTCAATTCTAATAGTTGCTAGTTCAGCAAAACTAAAACCAAATACAATCGTATTCTGTGGCTAATAGCAACATATTAGCAAGAGTGCGAGGCTAATATTAATAGCCTATTTCCTACTGTCACGTCACACGTTGTCACTCATAGAAATCGGCATACCTTTATCTTTTGCCCGTTTCTCCTCATCTTCTTTTCCTGAACTGGGCAACTGAGATGGCTACTTTGGTCTTTTAATTTGATCCATGATGATGAAGATGAAGACTCGACATCATTAACTTTGCATTACATTTTGCCAACAACAACGTCCGTTTTACCCGTCAATCAACCGGAGTCACGTGACGTGAGTCACGTAAGTTAGATGACTCTACAGAATTTTTTTCACATAACCCAATTAATTACATGTTCGTAGGTATGTCTTTGTTAATTTTAGGAATGAAAAATACAATTTATTTGGAAGCAGACGCAGCAGTTTGTGTTGTGTGGCCTCTGGCCTGGGATCAGTCAATCCCTCACTCGCCCCCCCTTAAGGTGAGCGAGGGACTTTCAGTCGCAAGTTGATTCCCCGCCCCCCTCACCCGTGCCTTTTCTGAGACGCACACAACTGTGTTTCTCATGGTACGAGCACTAACTTGACATAGAAATGAGCGGTTTTGATAATTTTTTTTTAGGGCGCTCGTGCGCCCTCACATAGATTGCGCCCTGGGTGTTCGCCCACATTGCCCATAGCAAAAACCGGCCCTGGCCCATACCCACATGTAATCCATGCTGCCCAGATGGGGCCCACATATCAATGTTGGATGGGGAAAGTCAGTGGCAGGGCCACAGAAAAATGAGGATGTCAGTGAGAATGCCTCAGAAAAATAAGCAAAAAATTCCGTGACTATCCCACGGAAATTCGTGAGATCAGGTTGGTCTCAAACATCTTTCATGACTGGCTCGATGTGATGGCTAAAGAATTACAATGCCTTGTCTGGTGGCCATGCAAAAAAGACATCAGAAGAAATCTTCCCACTCTCTTCAAGACTACAGGTTTCCAACAAGTTAGATATATAAGACTGTAATAAGGTGTTCATTGAGAGACCAACTAGTTTGCAAACACGAGCAATCACATACTCCTACTACAAATCACATACAGTTCCTTGTTGGTATCAGTCCATCAGGAGCCATTATATTTTTATTAAAAGTCTTGGGTGAATGTCTTGGGTGATAACAGAGACTTCTGGTTTGATTGACCTCCTTGAAAAAGGGGACCATGTAATGGGGACTATTCACATCAGCAGTGTTGAACTGCTTTTAAAATTATTTTCACGTAGCTGTCACTTAACTGCAGTCTTCCCTCTACAAATGCATCCACACTATTAGGCAACATGTTTTTAGAATAAAAGCTATGTAGCCTTTGCATTTTTGTGGTGACAAAAAAGGCACATCAAGCTCCAGGTGCTGTACTGGGGTCCAAATAACAAGACAGGATGTTTTTGGGTTTATAACTCCCAACCCTTCACTCTGATATCATAGTTGGTGACAGTAAGTGCATCATTAGGTGGGTGATTCTCACGAAACCATTGAAACACCACGCCACTAATGATTTTAGATATAAAATGTGTAATATAGTAATATTAAAAAGCCTCAGAATTAACACAATACTGTGTTCTACCTTGCACAATGTGTGATTTCAACATAAGAATTTAGAATTTGTCAATTTTATCTCATTTTCTGCTGAAATTCTCATTACCGCAATGCGTCCGGCTGTGTTTGAACATGCGTTATGCTGTAATTTAAACATATTAAAACAAAAATATTTAGAAAAAAAATAAATGGATGTTTTACTAGACTACTTTAGATGACAGAAAAATAATTTACTGAATATTCATGTATAATAATAATGAAGAAAAATTAGGAAATTGATGTGTCCATGCCTGATGTTCTCATCCTCCGCAACACTTTTTGAGAACAGTTTAAGCACACATACAGAATTTTAATAAAGTTTGATTTTGAGTGACCAAGCACATGGACCAGTTACTTCAAGATGGCTACCAGGTAAGATCATCTCTTTATATCTTTCCAGTTAAATTTGAAATATTCTCTTGTCAGAATGCTTCCACGACATTTTGATTATCATTACCAAAACAGGTAGTTTTCTACATTTCGAAAATTGTTTGATTTACAATTTTTATGAAAATGTTCTTTATTAAAGTCTAATTATATGCACTGAATAAAAATGAGCAAAGCCTACGTGGCTTCTCTATTTTTAGCAAAACATACTGGGGTACCTCATCCTCCGCAACACCATTCTCATATACCGCAACCATTTAATAGCAGTTGCGGTAAAGAGAACTTCTGTTTCGGAAATGAGAATTTAAGCATATTGTTTATTACATTTAAATATCTCTTATGAATTTAATATACATTTAAAATGTAATAACTGTTGATATTTTGCTTTATGATGCTTCATTGTAGACAGTCAGCAAGTGAGAAAAAAGCTTTAGCAAAGGGCAGGTTGACAAAGTTCAGGGAGAAACTTAACAGCAACCCAGAATGGCTCGAGGAGTACAGAAGGAAGGAGAGAGAGAGGTTAGGTTTGGAGATGTTACTAGCAGGTGTAATTAGCAAAAAACACACTACAGTGTTAGGAAATGTACATGACACACACACAACACAACGCAACGCAACAAGTCTATACTATATGATGATGGGTAAATACATTTTTTTGTCCCATGTTGTGAGACATGCTAATTTAATGTTATGCTTTCTTTCCACTTTCAGGTATCAAAAACAACCTAGCGATGGCATGCCACGCATCTATATCTGAATGTATCTGACACCCCTCTATCTATATCTGAATGTATCTGACACCCCTCTATCTATATCTGAATGTATCTGACACCCCTCTATCTATATCTGATTGTATCTGACATCCCTCTATCTATATCTGACAGTATCTGACATCCCTCTATCTATATCTGATTGTATCTGACATCCCTCCATCGATATCTGATTGTATCTGACATCCCTCCATCTATATCTGATTGTATCTGACATTTCTCTATCTATATCTGATTGTATCTGACATTTCTCTATCTATATCTGATTGTATCTGACATTTCTCTATCTATATCTGATTGTATCTGACATCCCTCGATCTATATCTGACTGTATCTGACACCCCTCTATCTATATCTGATTGTATCTGACATCCCTCTATCTATATCTGACAGTATCTGACATCCCTCTATCTATATCTGATTGTATCTGACATCCCTCCATCGATATCTGATTGTATCTGACATCCCTCCATCGATATCTGATTGTATCTGACATCCCTCCATCTATATCTGATTGTATCTGACATTTCTCTATCTATATCTGATTGTATCTGACATTTCTCTATCTATATCTGATTGTATCTGACATTTCTCTATCTATATCTGATTGTATCTGACATTTCTCTATCTATATCTGATTGTATCTGACATTTCTCTATCTATATCTGAATGTATCTGACACCCCTCTATCTATATCTGATTGTATCTGACATCCCTCTATCGATATCTGATTGTATCTGACATCCCTCCATCGATATCTGATTGTATCTGACATCCCTCCATCTATATCTGATTGTATCTGACATTTCTCTATCTATATCTGAATGTATCTGACATCCCTCTATCTATATCTGAATGTATCTGACACCCCTCTATCTATATCTGATTGTATCTGACATCCCTCTATCTATATCTGACAGTATCTGACATCCCTCTATCTATATCTGATTGTATCTGACATCCCTCCATCGATATCTGACTGTATCTGACATCCCTCCATCGATATCTGATTGTATCTGACATCCCTCCATCTATATCTGATTGTATCTGACATTTCTCTATCTATATCTGATTGTATCTGACATTTCTCTATCTATATCTGATTGTATCTGACATTTCTCTATCTATATCTGATTGTATCTGACATTTCTCTATCTATATCTGATTGTATCTGACATTTCTCTATCTATATCTGATTGTATCTGACACCCCTCTATCTATATCTGAATGTATCTGACACCCCTCTATCTATATCTGAATGTATCTGACACCCCTCTATCTATATCTGAATGTATCTGAAACCCCTCTATCTATATCTGATTGTATCTGACATCCCTCTATCGATATCTGATTGTAGCTGACATCCCTCCATCGATATCTGATTGTATCTGACATCCCTCCATCGATATCTGATTGTATCTGACATTTCTCTATCTTTATCTGAATGTATCTGACATTTCTCTATCTATATCTGAATGTATCTGACACCCCTCTATCTATATCTGAATGTATCTGACACCCCTCTATCTATATCTGAATGTATCTGACACCCCTCTATCTATATCTGAATGTATCTGACACCCCTCTATCTATATCTGAATGTATCTGACACCCCTCTATCTATATCTGATTGTATCTGACACCCCTCCATCGATATCTGATTGTAGCTGACATCCCTCCATCGATATCTGATTGTATCTGACATCCCTCTATCTATATCTGATTGTATCTGACATTTCTCTATCTATATCTGATTGTATCTGACATTTCTCTATCTATATCTGAATGTATCTGACATCTCTCTATCTATATCTGAATGTATCTGACATCCCTCTATCTATATCTGATTGTATCTGACATCCCTCTATCTATATCTGAATGTATCTGACATCCCTCTAACTATATCTGATTGTTTCCGACATCCCTCTATCTATATCTAAATGTGTCCGACATCCCTCTATCTATACCTGACTGTGTCCGACATCCCTCTATCTGTACCTGACTGTGTCCGACATCCCTCTATCTGTACCTGACTGTGTCCGACATCCCTCTATCTGTACCTGACTGTGTCCGACATCCCTCTATCTGTACCTGACTGTGTCCGACATCCCTCTATCTGTACCTGACTGTGTCCGACATCCCTCTATCTGTACCTGACTGTGTCCGACATCCCTCTATCTGTACCTGACTGTGTCCGACATCCCTCTATCTGTACCTGACTGTGTCCGACATCCCTCTATCTGTACCTGACTGTGTCCGACATCCCTCTATCTGTACCTGACTGTGTCCGACATCCCTCTATCTGTACCTGACTGTGTCCGACATCCCTCTATCTGTACCTGACTGTGTCCGACATCCCTCTATCTGTACCTGACTGTGTCCGACATCCCTCTATCTGTACCTGACTGTGTCCGACATCCCTCTATCTGTACCTGACTGTGTCCGACATCCCTCTATCTGTACCTGACTGTGTCCGACATCCCTCTATCTGTACCTGACTGTGTCCGACATCCCTCTATCTGTACCTGACTGTGTCCGACATCCCTCTATCTGTACCTGACTGTGTCCGACATCCCTCTATCTGTACCTGACTGTGTCCGACATCCCTCTATCTGTACCTGACTGTGTCCGACATCCCTCTATCTGTACCTGACTGTGTCCGACATCCCTCTATCTGTACCTGACTGTGTCCGACATCCCTCTATCTGTACCTGACTGTGTCCGACATCCCTCTATCTGTACCTGACTGTGTCCGACATCCCTCTATCTGTACCTGACTGTGTCCGACATCCCTCTATCTGTACCTGACTGTGTCCGACATCCCTCTATCTATACCTGACTGTGTCCGACATCCCTCTATCTATACCTGACTGTGTCCGACATCCCTCTATCTATACCTGACTGTGTCCGACATCCCTCTAACTATACCTGACTGTGTCCGACATCCCTCTAACTATATCTAAATGTGTCCGACATCCCTCTATCTATATCTAAATGTGTCTGACATCCCTCGATCTATATCTAAATGTGTCTGACATCCCTCGATCTATATCTGACTGTGTCTGACATCCCTCGATCTATATCTGACTGTGTCCGACATCCCTCGAAATATACCTGACTGTGTCCGACATCCCTCTATCTATACCTGACTGTGTCCGACATCCCTCGATCTATACCTGACTGTGTCCGACATCCCTCTATCTATACCTGACTGTGTCCGACATCCCTCGATCTATACCTGACTGTGTCCGACATCCCTCGATCTATACCTGACTGTGTCCGACATCCCTCTATCTATACCTGACTGTGTCCGACATCCCTCTATCTATACCTGACTGTGTCCGACATCCCTCTATCTATACCTGACTGTGTCCGACATCCCTCTATCTATACCTGACTGTGTCCGACATCCCTCTATCTATACCTGACTGTGTCCGACATCCCTCTATCTATACCTGACTGTGTCCGACATCCCTCTATCTATACCTGACTGTGTCCGACATCCCTCTATCTATACCTGACTGTGTCCGACATCCCTCTATCTATACCTGACTGTGTCCGACATCCCTCTATCTATACCTGACTGTGTCCGACATCCCTCTATCTATACCTGACTGTGTCCGACATCCCTCTATCTATACCTGACTGTGTCCGACATCCCTCTATCTATACCTGACTGTGTCCGACATCCCTCTATCTATACCTGACTGTGTCCGACATCCCTCTATCTATACCTGACTGTGTCCGACATCCCTCTATCTATACCTGACTGTGTCCGACATCCCTCTATCTATACCTGACTGTGTCCGACATCCCTCTATCTATACCTGACTGTGTCCGACATCCCTCTATCTATACCTGACTGTGTCCGACATCCCTCTATCTATACCTGACTGTGTCCGACATCCCTCTATCTATACCTGACTGTGTCCGACATCCCTCTATCTATACCTGACTGTGTCCGACATCCCTCTATCTATACCTGACTGTGTCCGACATCCCTCTATCTATACCTGACTGTGTCCGACATCCCTCTATCTATACCTGACTGTGTCCGACATCCCTCTATCTATACCTGACTGTGTCCGACATCCCTCTATCTATACCTGACTGTGTCCGACATCCCTCTATCTATACCTGACTGTGTCCGACATCCCTCTATCTATACCTGACTGTGTCCGACATCCCTCTATCTATACCTGACTGTGTCCGACATCCCTCTATCTATACCTGACTGTGTCCGACATCCCTCTATCTATACCTGACTGTGTCCGACATCCCTCTATCTATACCTGACTGTGTCCGACATCCCTCTATCTATACCTGACTGTGTCCGACATCCCTCTATCTATACCTGACTGTGTCCGACATCCCTCTATCTATACCTGACTGTGTCCGACATCCCTCTATCTATACCTGACTGTGTCCGACATCCCTCTATCTATACCTGACTGTGTCCGACATCCCTCTATCTATACCTGACTGTGTCCGACATCCCTCTATCTATACCTGACTGTGTCCGACATCCCTCTATCTATACCTGACTGTGTCCGACATCCCTCTATCTATACCTGACTGTGTCCGACATCCCTCTATCTATACCTGACTGTGTCCGACATCCCTCTATCTATACCTGACTGTGTCCGACATCCCTCTATCTATACCTGACTGTGTCCGACATCCCTCTATCTATACCTGACTGTGTCCGACATCCCTCTATCTATACCTGACTGTGTCCGACATCCCTCTATCTATACCTGACTGTGTCCGACATCCCTCTATCTATACCTGACTGTGTCCGACATCCCTCTATCTATACCTGACTGTGTCCGACATCCCTCTATCTATACCTGACTGTGTCCGACATCCCTCTATCTATACCTGACTGTGTCCGACATCCCTCTATCTATACCTGACTGTGTCCGACATCCCTCTATCTATACCTGACTGTGTCCGACATCCCTCTATCTATACCTGACTGTGTCCGACATCCCTCTATCTATACCTGACTGTGTCCGACATCCCTCTATCTATACCTGACTGTGTCCGACATCCCTCTATCTATACCTGACTGTGTCCGACATCCCTCTATCTATACCTGACTGTGTCCGACATCCCTCTATCTATACCTGACTGTGTCCGACATCCCTCTATCTATACCTGACTGTGTCCGACATCCCTCTATCTATACCTGACTGTGTCCGACATCCCTCTATCTATACCTGACTGTGTCCGACATCCCTCTATCTATACCTGACTGTGTCCGACATCCCTCTATCTATACCTGACTGTGTCCGACATCCCTCTATCTATACCTGACTGTGTCCGACATCCCTCTATCTATACCTGACTGTGTCCGACATCCCTCTATCTATACCTGACTGTGTCCGACATCCCTCTATCTATACCTGACTGTGTCCGACATCCCTCTATCTATACCTGACTGTGTCCGACATCCCTCTATCTATACCTGACTGTGTCCGACATCCCTCTATCTATACCTGACTGTGTCCGACATCCCTCTATCTATACCTGACTGTGTCCGACATCCCTCTATCTATACCTGACTGTGTCCGACATCCCTCTATCTATACCTGACTGTGTCCGACATCCCTCTATCTATACCTGACTGTGTCCGACATCCCTCTATCTATACCTGACTGTGTCCGACATCCCTCTATCTATACCTGACTGTGTCCGACATCCCTCTATCTATACCTGACTGTGTCCGACATCCCTCTATCTATACCTGACTGTGTCCGACATCCCTCTATCTATACCTGACTGTGTCCGACATCCCTCTATCTATACCTGACTGTGTCCGACATCCCTCTATCTATACCTGACTGTGTCCGACATCCCTCTATCTATACCTGACTGTGTCCGACATCCCTCTATCTATACCTGACTGTGTCCGACATCCCTCTATCTATACCTGACTGTGTCCGACATCCCTCTATCTATACCTGACTGTGTCCGACATCCCTCTATCTATACCTGACTGTGTCCGACATCCCTCTATCTATACCTGACTGTGTCCGACATCCCTCTATCTATACCTGACTGTGTCCGACATCCCTCTATCTATACCTGACTGTGTCCGACATCCCTCTATCTATACCTGACTGTGTCCGACATCCCTCTATCTATACCTGACTGTGTCCGACATCCCTCTATCTATACCTGACTGTGTCCGACATCCCTCTATCTATACCTGACTGTGTCCGACATCCCTCTATCTATACCTGACTGTGTCCGACATCCCTCTATCTATACCTGACTGTG
Source organism: Paramisgurnus dabryanus (assembly GCF_030506205.2). Taxonomy (NCBI): domain Eukaryota; kingdom Metazoa; phylum Chordata; class Actinopteri; order Cypriniformes; family Cobitidae; genus Paramisgurnus; species Paramisgurnus dabryanus. The sequence goes on from NC_133347.1 coordinate 36,506,073, forward strand.
TCCGACATCCCTCTATCTATACCTGACTGTGTCCGACATCCCTCTATCTATACCTGACTGTGTCCGACATCCCTCTATCTATACCTGACTGTGTCCGACATCCCTCTATCTATACCTGACTGTGTCCGACATCCCTCTATCTATACCTGACTGTGTCCGACATCCCTCTATCTATACCTGACTGTGTCCGACATCCCTCTATCTATACCTGACTGTGTCCGACATCCCTCTATCTATACCTGACTGTGTCCGACATCCCTCTATCTATACCTGACTGTGTCCGACATCCCTCTATCTATACCTGACTGTGTCCGACATCCCTCTATCTATACCTGACTGTGTCCGACATCCCTCTATCTATACCTGACTGTGTCCGACATCCCTCTATCTATACCTGACTGTGTCCGACATCCCTCTATCTATACCTGACTGTGTCCGACATCCCTCTATCTATACCTGACTGTGTCCGACATCCCTCTATCTATACCTGACTGTGTCCGACATCCCTCTATCTATACCTGACTGTGTCCGACATCCCTCTATCTATACCTGACTGTGTCCGACATCCCTCTATCTATACCTGACTGTGTCCGACATCCCTCTATCTATACCTGACTGTGTCCGACATCCCTCTATCTATACCTGACTGTGTCCGACATCCCTCTATCTATACCTGACTGTGTCCGACATCCCTCTATCTATACCTGACTGTGTCCGACATCCCTCTATCTATACCTGACTGTGTCCGACATCCCTCTATCTATACCTGACTGTGTCCGACATCCCTCTATCTATACCTGACTGTGTCCGACATCCCTCTATCTATACCTGACTGTGTCCGACATCCCTCTATCTATACCTGACTGTGTCCGACATCCCTCTATCTATACCTGACTGTGTCCGACATCCCTCTATCTATACCTGACTGTGTCCGACATCCCTCTATCTATACCTGACTGTGTCCGACATCCCTCTATCTATACCTGACTGTGTCCGACATCCCTCTATCTATACCTGACTGTGTCCGACATCCCTCTATCTATACCTGACTGTGTCCGACATCCCTCTATCTATACCTGACTGTGTCCGACATCCCTCTATCTATACCTGACTGTGTCCGACATCCCTCTATCTATACCTGACTGTGTCCGACATCCCTCTATCTATACCTGACTGTGTCCGACATCCCTCTATCTATACCTGACTGTGTCCGACATCCCTCTATCTATACCTGACTGTGTCCGACATCCCTCTATCTATACCTGACTGTGTCCGACATCCCTCTATCTATACCTGACTGTGTCCGACATCCCTCTATCTATACCTGACTGTGTCCGACATCCCTCTATCTATACCTGACTGTGTCCGACATCCCTCTATCTATACCTGACTGTGTCCGACATCCCTCTATCTATACCTGACTGTGTCCGACATCCCTCTATCTATACCTGACTGTGTCCGACATCCCTCTATCTATACCTGACTGTGTCCGACATCCCTCTATCTATACCTGACTGTGTCCGACATCCCTCTATCTATACCTGACTGTGTCCGACATCCCTCTATCTATACCTGACTGTGTCCGACATCCCTCTATCTATACCTGACTGTGTCCGACATCCCTCTATCTATACCTGACTGTGTCCGACATCCCTCTATCTATACCTGACTGTGTCCGACATCCCTCTATCTATACCTGACTGTGTCCGACATTCCCTCTATCTATACCTGACTGTGTCCGACATCCCTCTATCTATACCTGACTGTGTCCGACATCCCTCTATCTATACCTGACTGTGTCCGACATCCCTCTATCTATACCTGACTGTGTCCGACATCCCTCTATCTATACCTGACTGTGTCCGACATCCCTCTCTCTATACCTGACTGTGTCCGACATCCCTCTCTCTATACCTGACTGTGTCCGACATCCCTCTCTCTATACCTGACTGTGTCCGACATCCCTCTCTCTATACCTGACTGTGTCCGACATCCCTCTCTCTATACCTGACTGTGTCCGACATCCCTCTCTCTATACCTGACTGTGTCCGACATCCCTCTCTCTATACCTGACTGTGTCCGACATCCCTCTCTCTATACCTGACTGTGTCCGACATCCCTCTATCTATACCTGACTGTGTCCGACATCCCTCTATCTATACCTGACTGTGTCCGACATCCCTCTATCTATACCTGACTGTGTCCGACATCCCTCTATCTATACCTGACTGTGTCCGACATCCCTCTATCTATACCTGACTGTGTCCGACATCCCTCTATCTATACCTGACTGTGTCCGACATCCCTCTATCTATACCTGACTGTGTCCGACATCCCTCTATCTATACCTGACTGTGTCCGACATCCCTCTATCTATACCTGACTGTGTCCGACATCCCTCTATCTATACCTGACTGTGTCCGACATCCCTCTATCTATACCTGACTGTGTCCGACATCCCTCTATCTATACCTGACTGTGTCCGACATCCCTCTATCTATACCTGACTGTGTCCGACATCCCTCTATCTATACCTGACTGTGTCCGACATCCCTCTATCTATACCTGACTGTGTCCGACATCCCTCTATCTATACCTGACTGTGTCCGACATCCCTCTATCTATACCTGACTGTGTCCGACATCCCTCTATCTATACCTGACTGTGTCCGACATCCCTCTATCTATACCTGACTGTGTCGACATCCCTCTATCTATACCTGACTGTGTCCGACATCCCTCTATCTATACCTGACTGTGTCCGACATCCCTCTATCTATACCTGACTGTGTCCGACATCCCTCTATCTATACCTGACTGTGTCCGACATCCCTCTATCTATACCTGACTGTGTCCGACATCCCTCTATCTATACCTGACTGTGTCCGACATCCCTCTATCTATACCTGACTGTGTCCGACATCCCTCTATCTATACCTGACTGTGTCCGACATCCCTCTATCTATACCTGACTGTGTCCGACATCCCTCTATCTATACCTGACTGTGTCCCGACATCCCTCTATCTATACCTGACTGTGTCCGACATCCCTCTATCTATACCTGACTGTGTCCGACATCCCTCTATCTATACCTGACTGTGTCCGACATCCCTCTATCTATACCTGACTGTGTCCGACATCCCTCTATCTATACCTGACTGTGTCCGACATCCCTCTATCTATACCTGACTGTGTCCGACATCCCTCTATCTATACCTGACTGTGTCCGACATCCCTCTATCTATACCTGACTGTGTCCGACATCCCTCTATCTATACCTGACTGTGTCCGACATCCCTCTATCTATACCTGACTGTGTCCGACATCCCTCTATCTATACCTGACTGTGTCCGACATCCCTCTATCTATACCTGACTGTGTCCGACATCCCTCTATCTATACCTGACTGTGTCCGACATCCCTCTATCTATACCTGACTGTGTCCGACATCCCTCTATCTATACCTGACTGTGTCCGACATCCCTCTATCTATACCTGACTGTGTCCGACATCCCTCTATCTATACCTGACTGTGTCCGACATCCCTCTATCTATACCTGACTGTGTCCGACATCCCTCTATCTATACCTGACTGTGTCCGACATCCCTCTATCTATACCTGACTGTGTCCGACATCCCTCTATCTATACCTGACTGTGTCCGACATCCCTCTATCTATACCTGACTGTGTCCGACATCCCTCTCTCTATACCTGACTGTGTCCGACATCCCTCTCTCTATACCTGACTGTGTCCGACATCCCTCTCTCTATACCTGACTGTGTCCGACATCCCTCTCATCTATACCTGACTGTGTCCCGACAATCCCTCTATCTATACCTGACTGTGTCCGACATCCCTCTATCTATACCTGACTGTGTCCGACATCCCTCTATCTATACCTGACTGTGTCCGACATCCCTCTATCTATACCTGACTGTGTCCGACATCCCTCTATCTATACCTGACTGTGTCCGACATCCCTCTATCTATACCTGACTGTGTCCGACATCCCTCTATCTATACCTGACTGTGTCCGACATCCCTCTATCTATACCTGACTGTGTCCGACATCCCTCTATCTATACCTGACTGTGTCCGACATCCCTCTATCTATACCTGACTGTGTCCGACATCCCTCTATCTATACCTGACTGTGTCCGACATCCCTCTATCTATACCTGACTGTGTCCGACATCCCTCTATCTATACCTGACTGTGTCCGACATCCCTCTATCTATACCTGACTGTGTCCGACATCCCTCTATCTATACCTGACTGTGTCCGACATCCCTCTATCTATACCTGACTGTGTCCGACATCCCTCTATCTATACCTGACTGTGTCCGACATCCCTCTATCTATACCTGACTGTGTCCGACATCCCTCTATCTATACCTGACTGTGTCCGACATCCCTCTATCTATACCTGACTGTGTCCGACATCCCTCTATCTATACCTGACTGTGTCCGACATCCCTCTATCTATACCTGACTGTGTCCGACATCCTCTATCTATACCTGACTGTGTCCGACATCCCTCTATCTATACCTGACTGTGTCCGACATCCCCTCTATCTATACCCTGACTGTGTCCGACATCCCTCTATCTATACCTGACTGTGTCCGACATCCCTCTATCTATACCTGACTGTGTCCGACATCCCTCTCTCTATACCTGACTGTGTCCGACATCCTCTATCTATACCTGACTGTGTCCGACATCCCTCTCTCTATACCTGACTGTGTCCGACATCCCTCTATCTATACCTGACTGTGTCCGACATCCCTCTCTCTATACCTGACTGTGTCCGACATCCCTCTCTCTATACCTGACTGTGTCCGACATCCCTCTATCTATACCTGACTGTGTCCGACATCCCTCTCTCTATACCTGACTGTGTCCGACATCCCTCTCTCTATACCTGACTGTGTCCGACATCCCTCTCTCTATATCTGACTGTGTCCGACATCCCTCTATCTATACCTGACTGTGTCCGACATCCCTCTCTCTATACCTGACTGTGTCCGACATCCCTCTATCTATACCTGACTGTGTCCGACATCCCTCTATCTATACCTGACTGTGTCCGACATCCCTCTATCTATATCTGACTGTGTCCGACATCCCTCTATCTATATCTGAATGTCTCTGACATCCCTCTATCTATATCTGACTGTGTCCGACATCCCTCTATCTATATCTGACTGTGTCCGACATCCCTCTATCTATATCTGACTGTGTCCGACATCCCTCTGTGTCTGACATCCCTCTATCTATATCTGACTGTGTCTGACATCCCTCTATCTATATCTGACTGTGTCTGACATCCCTCTATCTATATCTGACTGTGTCTGACATCCCTCTAACTATATCTGACTGTATCTGACATCCCTCTATCTATATCTGACATCCCTCTATCTATATCTGACATCCCTCTATCTATATCTGACTGTATCTGACATCCCTCTATCTATATCTGACATCCCTCTATCTATATCTGACATCCCTCTATCTATATCTGACATCCCTCTATCTATATCTGACATCCCTCTATCTATATCTGACTGTATCTGACATCCCTCTATCTATATCTGACTGTGTCTGACATCCCTCTATCTATAGCTGACTGTGTCTGACATCCCTCTATCTATATCTGACTGTATCTGACATCCCTCTATCTATATCTGACTGTATCTGACATCCCTCTATCTATATCTGACATCCCTCTATCTATATCTGACATCCCTCTATCTATATCTGACTGTATCTGACATCCCTCTATCTATATCTGACATCCCTCTATCTATATCTGACATCCCTCTATCTATATCTGACATCCCTCTATCTATATCTGACATCCCTCTATCTATATCTGACTGTATCTGACATCCCTCTATCTATATCTGACATCCCTCTATCTATATCTGACATCCCTCTATCTATATCTGACTGTATCTGACATCCCTCTATCTATATCTGACATCCCTCTATCTATATCTGGCATCCCTCTATCTATATCTGACATCCCTCTATCTATATCTGACTGTATCTGACATCCCTCTATCTATATCTGACTGTGTCTGACATCCCTCTATCTATATCTGACTGTGTCTGACATCCCTCTATCTATATCTGACTGTGTCTGACATCCCTCTATCTATATCTGACTGTATCTGACATCCCTCTATCTATATCTGACTGTATCTGACATCCCTCTATCTATACCTGACTGTGTCCGACATCCCTCTATCTATATCTGACTGTGTCCGACATCCCTCTATCTATATCTGAATGTCTCTGACATCCCTCTATCTATATCTGAATGTCTCTGACATCCCTCTATCTATATCTGACTGTGTCCGACATCCCTCTATCTATATCTGACTGTGTCCGACATCCCTCTATCTATATCTGACTGTGTCCGACATCCCTCTGTGTCTGACATCCCTCTATCTATATCTGACTGTGTCTGACATCCCTCTATCTATATCTGACTGTGTCTGACATCCCTCTATCTATATCTGACTGTGTCTGACATCCCTCTAACTATATCTGACTGTATCTGACATCCCTCTATCTATATCTGACATCCCTCTATCTATATCTGACATCCCTCTATCTATATCTGACTGTATCTGACATCCCTCTATCTATATCTGACATCCCTCTATCTATATCTGACATCCCTCTATCTATATCTGACATCCCTCTATCTATATCTGACTGTATCTGACATCCCTCTATCTATATCTGACTGTGTCTGACATCCCTCTATCTATATCTGACTGTGTCTGACATCCCTCTATCTATATCTGACTGTATCTGACATCCCTCTATCTATATCTGACTGTATCTGACATCCCTCTATCTATATCTGACATCCCTCTATCTATATCTGACATCCCTCTATCTATATCTGACTGTATCTGACATCCCTCTATCTATATCTGACATCCCTCTATCTATATCTGACATCCCTCTATCTATATCTGACTGTATCTGACATCCCTCTATCTATATCTGACATCCCTCTATCTATATCTGACATCCCTCTATCTATATCTGACTGTATCTGACATCCCTCTATCTATATCTGACATCCCTCTATCTATATCTGACATCCCTCTATCTATATCTGACATCCCTCTATCTATATCTGACTGTATCTGACATCCCTCTATCTATATCTGACATCCCTCTATCTATATCTGACATCCCTCTATCTATATCTGGCATCCCTCTATCTATATCTGACATCCCTCTATCTATATCTGACTGTATCTGACATCCCTCTATCTATATCTGACTGTGTCTGACATCCCTCTATCTATATCTGACTGTGTCTGACATCCCTCTATCTATATCTGACTGTGTCTGACATCCCTCTATCTATATCTGACTGTATCTGACATCCCTCTATCTATATCTGACTGTATCTGACATCCCTCTATCTATATCTGACATCCCTCTATCTATATCTGACTGTATCTGACATCCCTCTATCTATATCTGACATCCCTCTATCTATATCTGACATCCCTCTATCTATATCTGACATCCCTCTATCTATATCTGACTGTATCTGACATCCCTCTATCTATATCTGACATCCCTCTATCTATATCTGACATCCCTCTATCTATATCTGAAATCCCTCTATCTATATCTGACTGTGTCTGACATCCCTCTATCTATATCTGACTGTGTCTGACATCCCTCTATCTATATCTGACTGTGTCTGACATCCCTCTATCTATATCTGACTGTGTCTGACATCCCTCTATCTATATCTGACTGTGTCTGACATCCCTCTATCTATATCTGACTGTGTCTGACATCCCTCTATCTATATCTGACTGTGTCTGACATCCCTCTATCTATATCTGACTGTGTCTGACATCCCTCTATCTATATCTGACTGTGTCCGACATCCCTCTATCTATACCTGACTGTGTCCGACATCCCTCTATCTATACCTGACTGTGTCCGACATCCCTCTATCTATACCTGACTGTGTCCGACATCCCTCTATCTATACCTGACTGTGTCCGACATCCCTCTATCTATACCTGACTGTGTCCGACATCCCTCTATCTATACCTGACTGTGTCCGACATCCCTCTATCTATACCTGACTGTGTCCGACATCTATATCTGACTGTGTCTGACATCCCTCTATCTATATCTGACTGTGTCTGACATCCCTCTATCTATATCTGACTGTGTCTGACATCCCTCTATCTATATCTGACTGTGTCTGACATCCCTCTATCTATATCTGACTGTGTCTGACATCCCTCTATCTATATCTGACTGTGTCTGACATCCCTCTATCTATATCTGACTGTGTCTGACATCCCTCTATCTATATCTGACTGTGTCTGACATCCCTCTATCTATATCTGACTGTGTCTGACATCCCTCTATCTATATCTGACTGTGTCTGACATCCCTCTAACTATATCTGACTGTGTCTGACATCCCTCTAACTATATCTGACTGTGTCTGACATCCCTCTAACTATATCTGACTGTGTCTGACATCCCTCTAACTATATCTAAATGTGTCTGACATCCCTCAATCTATATCTGACTGTGTCTGACATCCCTCAATCTATATCTGACTGTGTCTGACATCCCTCAATCTATATCTGACTGTGTCTGACATCCCTCAATCTATATCTGACTGTGTCTGACATCCCTCAATCTATATCTGACTGTGTCTGACATCCCTCAATCTATATCTGACTGTGTCTGACATCCCTCAATCTATATCTGACTGTGTCTGACATCCCTCAATCTATATCTGACTGTGTCTGACATCCCTCTATCTATATCTGACTGTATCTGACATCCCTCTATCTATATCTGACTGTATCTGACATCCCTCTATCTATATCTGACTGTATATGACATCCCTCTATCTATATCTGACTGTATATGACATCCCTCTATCTATATCTGACTGTATATGACATCCCTCTATCTATATCTGACTGTATATGACATCCCTCTATCTATATCTGACTGTATCTGACATCCCTCTATCTATATCTGACTGTATATGACATCCCTCTATCTATATCTGACTGTATCTGACATCCCTCTATCTATATCTGATTGTATCTGACATCCCTCTATCTATATCTGACTGTATCTGACATCCCTCTATCTATATCTGATTGTATCTGACATCCCTCTATCTATATCTGATTGTATCTGACATTCCTCTAGTGCTGGGCGATAATTCGATAACGATAATTTTTTCCCGATATAAGCTTTTCGATAAAACGATAAGGGCAGTTCGATAAGTGATCGATAATGTTTACGCACTGTGCGTAATGTTGCGCGAGCACTTCCGGATGCGGCACATGCTCTTGGTTTACAATCACAGTGTCAGTTAGACTTGAAGGAGTGGAAGATGAGGCAAGTTATTTATTTATTAGTAGAGACCTATGATTTTCCCGATGCGGATAACGCGGACGGAATTACGGAATCCAAATGCGCGGAAACATTTTCTTGTGTGTAATGTTGGACGCGGAAACAGGGTTCGTCAAACACAGCAGACACAATAGGTGCAGTATACTGTACTTTCATTCAGCGTCTGCCTTGCGCATTCCTCACACATAAAATTGTAAAAAATTGTACATATTATATATCTTCTATAGAATCAGGTATGTCTGGCTCTCTCCCAAGTTTTTTTTTCTCCTTCTATGACTTTTCCCACAGGGTTTTTCAACCCCTGAGGTGTCTGCTGACATTGACATAACTAAGCATCCTCTTATATTACATTATTACTACGCTCGGTAGTTTGGTTAATCTTAACCGCTGAATTCTGCTGCTTATGTTTTATGATTTTTCAGTGTTTTTTTCTGCATCTATTAATATAAAGCTGCTTTGAAACAATTAAACAATTGTGAAAAGCGCTATATAAATACAACTGAATTAAAAATTAAACTGAATTGAATAAAGGCAAATTCTATTCTCTCAATCCATCATTATTGTATTATTAGAATTAAAGGATGAAATACATCCTACTAATATAAATATAGGGTACATAAGCAAAAATATATGGGTGGGGTGTTTCAAGCATTGTGATTCTGCTGAGAAAAACGTAAAAACATTATACATACTTAGACAATGTCATGGATTTTAAAGCTTTAAAGTTAGGGACAGTGTAAATAAAGTGGTGCCACTATTTAACCACACTAATCCTCCAATATTTGCTTGTTTTAAATCATTGATGTGTCTACAAAAAAAGCTTACACATATCGGTGTGTAATATAGATATTGTCAATGTATTATCAATGCATTTATTGATCCAAAAATTGAAGTTCTTTGCCTCTAATTTTGTGTATTTGAGTGGCCTGCTATTTTCTGAAACTATCTGAAGTCAACATGAATCCTGTGATGCTCAAGCATTTTAAACTCTCACAGTTGTAATGCTTTCTTTCAAAGGTTGAACGTTTGAATTGTTTGGGTTGATTGATCTTTATTTACTCTAAACTGTAAACTTTAACTATTAATGGGTCTCATAAGGGCTTCTGTGTGTGTTTGCACTAAGGCTAGTTGTTTATTTTTTAACATTCATAAAATACTTGTACAACTATAAAACTGCCCATATTTTCAAGACCACTTACCTGGACAACACTTACCTGTACTTATCTGCACTTTATAATGAGAGTCAAACAAACCTCAGCAGTCAGTATCTCATTCCTGAAAAAGCGTGAAACTAGTTAATCTCTCTGTGAACACTCGGAAAATCCCAATTAAAATGCCAACAAGACTATCAAAATGTTTGCCATGTTATCAATATAACAAGAGTACACCATTATAGTTAGCAGGATTTTCTGATGTGAACTTTATGGCTACAGTTTTATTTGTAAATGAACATGGCTGCATTTTATCAATTCCAACAGTATGAAGTTACAAATATTGATTACAAGAGATTTCACATTTCACAATTGATTAAAAAAATTCACATTTACACCTTTTTCTGTAAAAGTTACACACATTGTGATATGGAACAAAACATATTTTACAGTACAAATACAAAAAAACAAAACTATAAAGTTCACTATACAATGTAAAAAAAAATTTCATCTCAACTTAAAATTTTCTTCCCTCTGGACATCCCGGTAAGTAAGTTTTATTTCATCTCAAATGTCAAATGGTTTGTGCTCTTCATTAAAAACAGTCACAGCAAACAGCAGGGTTTATGTATTGCTTGTCAAATAGGTAGCCTACGTTTATATGCAACCAAATGATCTGTTTTTTAATCAAATTCATGGCTCAATCTGATAGAAAATCCTCCATGTAAACACCTTAACTCTTTCCCCGCCATTGACGAGATATCTGAGATGGTTCTCACTGCGGAACACAACATCCAGGGGGCGGGGTTGGATCTAGATCCAACTCCTCCCACTTTATATAGGCTACTTTGTTCCGCCAAATGAACCAGTATATTTGCGTTGTTGCAGCCCGCAATTAGTTGCAACCTGTGGTCGCCAACGTTTGGTCTTAACAATTTAAGTTTGATTAATAATATAGTTGAGAAAGATTCATAATTAAGAAAGTATCACAGTTAGGTGTAAGTGGAGGTAAGGACACGTTCCCGACATTGTGATATCACTGAAGGGATTTATTTGTACATTATCCCACTTATTACACAGCTATTCCTATACGAGTAAATATATAAACTAATTTATTTGGTATCTTTTATTAGCAAATAAAAAAAGGTAAACCATAACTTACGAGGGAAACCTGTTTCCTAATGGCTGAAAGCAACGCGTAAAATAAGTTCAAAGTCCATACAAGATAAACATTCAATTTATTAATTTCTAAATAACATGCCATAGCCTATATATTTTAATAATTATGCATATTTATACTGTATCCATTCATAGGTCTTAAACTGCATGTGGTAAGATTACTCGTAGTAGTAGTAGGCTTACCCGAAATGTTTTACTCCAAACATTATAGCAAAAAACTTACATTTCACCCTAAAGGCAATACTTTTATTGTAGTCATAAGTAAAGTTGGTTTTTATGTCTAAAGAATAACTTAATTTAGTTACGACTTTAATGCGGAAATGGTAACGCAGCAACACGTGTATGACGTGTCTTGTGGTAAAACTGCCGACCAATGGGATCTCTGGATCTGGATCCAGCTCCGCCCCTGGATCTAAATCCAGCCCCGCCCCCTGGATGTCGTGTTCTGCAGTGAGGCGCTACTGAGATATCTCGTCAATTAAGAGAAAACGCTTCCCCGCCAATGACGAGATTTTCCGTCTTTCCGCAATACCGCAACTTTTTAAAACCGGAAGTATTGCCCTATGGCAAGCTGCTGCATGTCCGTGTCTGTTTTAAAGATCGCTCTGAATGGGATCTCTATGAAAAGTCCGTCACAAATATGGAATTATTTTTGCTTTTTGCTCAAAATGTGGTGTTTTTGCAAAAACCTACCCATATTCAAAAGCTGATTGCAAAAGAACCACTAAAGGTAGGATGAAACGGTTTTTTTTGTTTGAAAGCAGAGGGTCTGTTCTTTCATTTGGTATATTGTATGTTTATTTATTTAAAGAAGAACATTTTCTGGAAGGCATTAAACTTTGGTGAAAATCATGAAAAACGCTGGCGCTGGCTGGCAACTTTTTTTAAAAACGCTGGGGGTGAAAGAGTTAATCAATTAGATTGAGGTCGATCAGATGCATATATTGATCGTATTGAAAGGGGAGGTGTAGTCTGATCTGTGATCCAATCAGCAGAAGAAAGTATGCATGTAAACGCATGAATTGTAGTATTGTTTTCAATAGGATGCAAAAATACTTTGTGCAAATGCACAGACAAATTGTGCTTAAGTTTACGTCTTATATTATGTATCACATGGAAACATGCAAATGCAATAGCAAGGCAATGGCAACACACATTATTAAGATTATGGGGTCACGCGCTGTACATTCTGCAGCATTCATGTCTTTCATGACATTATATAAAGCATTAAAATAGCATTGTGCCTTTCGAAAAGTGTTTTCTTTGCCTATTTACTAAAAGTTCTCAAAAACAACTTTCTCCAACTCAACTTTGTACATTAATCCAGAGATAAAGCGTGAACTCGATGAGTGATGCTTTGCCTTGTGTTGCAAAGTCCTCTGCTTTTTTGTGGACTTTAAATTAGGTTTTGATATGCAAATCTGGCAACCCTGGCTGTGCACTTGTGCAGAGGTTTGGTTCGGATTATATACAGTGTACATGAAACCAACATTTAAATCAGATTTGCAATGTTTAGGGTACATGTAAACTATACTGTCGTAACCTGCAATCGGATTAAATTCAGTCAGATTGACACAATTTTGTGCATGTAAACACAGCCAATGACTGCTACTGTTCCCAAACACGCTCAAGCGTGGGATATGTGTGCTTGTCAATGGCGGGCATTAAATCTGGATGACAGGCATTAAATGACGGCGTGGATTCCATTTGGGCCTGGTCATGACTTATCCCACTAAACACAGGACGTCGGATAGACGTGCAGATCATGTCTATGTTGGGTCCGTCGGTCCATGACCAATTATGGACATGTATTCGACGTCCAAACTAGGTCCACTATTTGGACGTCCCACCATGACCCTATTTGGACGTCATATTGACGGGCAACATTTGACGTTTAAACTGGGTAATTTTTGGACGTCATTTGGACGTCTTTGACAGGCCTATGTCTATATCACATGATTAGGCCTATAAAAATGTGTTTATTTACAAATATCAGCATTATTGTACCAACATGATTAATACATACGAAAAGTCTATATTATTATTACAGTACTGTTTTTTCTGCTTTCTTGAATTACATACAAAATTCATCTAAATGTACCAATAAAATATGTAATTAAATGTGTAGTGTGTTATATTAAAAGTATATGACCATACTAACAATTTAACATGAAAATATTCTCATATTAAATTGTTCATGATATGAATGCCTTATATACAACCTGAAAGTATGGCCATGTGGCTGAGTGGTTAGAGAGACTTGTTTGTAACCCAGAGATTGGAAGTTCGAATCCCACAGCTGGCAGGAATTATCTGAAAGGTTTCGGTGTGGTGAATGGGTGAAGTGCAGAGGCAATCTTGTCTTTTCGCTTTTTTCATGTCTCTTTTCCTTACACGGCGGTCCTACGGTTGTCAACATTTTTAGACATGCAGAACACGTCGAAAAAAAGACGTCGCCTGGCGTTACAAAACAACCCCTTTTATGGACCGGATTCGGACGTCCAAAAATTACATGAAAAAGACGTAATTCCGACGTCACTTTGCGCAGTGGGATGCTATGCTAATATCTAAAGGTTTTGAGGTGTCAAACTATATTCAATAGACACCATTATAATAATACATTTTGATAAAAATTACTTAAGCAATTGAAAATGAAGCAAACAGCAGACAATTGACCCTTCACAGAAGTTTGATTGACAGGCGAGGCGACTTGACCAATCATAACACTGAAAATGATGCGTCAGCGACACTATTCGCACACGCATATTTGCTTGTTGTCACTTTGTACAAACCCTATGGTACAAACATGATCTCAGCTAAAAGCCATGTCATACTGTTTGATCTCAGCTGTCACTGTACAACAATAAAGACTTATAACCAAATAAAACAGATTCACACAAGACGACTCTCTGGCGTTTTACCTCAAAGCCACACCACAGGACAGTATCTCAAAAGTTCTGACACTGCCAGCATTTTCTAAGAGGTAAAATCTGATTAGAGTTTCTCCTGCTTAATAAATCTGACAGAAACAAGTGGGGCTAACCACACGTAATGTTGTGACCACAAGCACACTATAGTTTAATGTTACTGTAGTTAATGTTAGCTAGGATGACCTACTAAACGTGTTGTTATAAATACATGCTGTTTTTGCTTTTTAATGATTGTAATAGTGAACAGACAGCAGTAGCTTTACAGTAACAGCGTTGCTCTTTAATGTTGTTATCTTCCGTCTCAATGGCGAGGTGGTGCGGTAGTTTAGTTTTACTCTGTGAATTGTAGGCAACATCTTTAATCTTAATTTTGTTTTCATTTTCCAGAAATGAGTCACTATTTCCACAGTGAGAGCACAAATTGACGTTAAAAGTGCCATGGCTGATATTGTAAGCTTATAGAAGAGGGGCAAGGCTTTGTGAAGGGTCAATTGTACATAAACAACTGCATGATTGTTTTAAAGCATTTGCAATTTGTAAAAAAAAAAGAATTTGCTTTTATATTGTGATGTGGAGGAAAAATAATTTCTGATCTGAGAAATACTCCAAAGCCACAGTGAAAAACAGTAATGTCAATTAGCGGTTTAATTGTGTCTGTGCTGCCATCTAGTGACTCAGTATGATAATTGTTTAAAACTGTTTAAAACTTAAGTTATTCCTTAAAGGGATATTTCACCTCAAAAATGAAAAATCTGTCATCATTTACTCACCTTCATGTTGTTCTGAACCTGTATGAGTTTCTTTATTCTGTTGAACACAAAAGAAGATATTTAGATAAATGATGGTAAGCAGTTGACACAGACTTTCACAGAAGGAAAAAACAAATACAAATGCATCTTATTTAGAGATATCGATTATTTTTGTCCTATTTCTTTTTCTCTGCAAGCAAAGATTACATAAACAAGCACACCAAAATCAGAGCTAAAACCATAAAACTATAATGGACATTTAATAAAAGACAGATACTTTTGGAGGATAAATCCAGCAGCCTCATGAGCTAAATTCCACTGGCACATATGAAAGACTGGTGCTGTTCCACAACCAGTGTCTTAAGAGTGGGCATTATGATGTCACAATATAGAAGCATCACGCCAGGCTGACCTTGATGAACTCAATGCCCTTTAAAAGTCAAAAGGTAACAAATATAAAAAGGACATCATGATGTACAACAAACAAAATATGTGTTTTTAGCATAAAGACCATGTGCCTGTGGTGCCCACATGACTGTCTCTTATAAATAATTTTTTTTTTTTAATCTGTAAAAATCTGTTGGCAAAAAAGTTAAATATTACAGATTATTTTACATACTGTATATACTTATGTACATACACATACACATTATTTGTTGTTTACATGAAGTCATGTGATAAAAAAGTTACACAGTATTTAAATTGTAAGGTTATATACCAGGACATTACAAAAAAAGCAGAAGTTGTGGCAACGAGCTTATATGGGAAATTCAGATCAGATGTGCGATAACACAATCAGCCAATGAGAAAAGACATCAGAAATGAACTTAAGAGAAGCAACTGCTGATATTCATTAATCTGGGCAGGGTTATTAGACTATTTCTGATCAATTTTAAATCCATAATTTTACAAGTAAAAAACTTTCAAGACAGTTGTCAATTTTCCAAGGAGTGAACGTTCAAGCAAATTCATGTCAAAGTGAGACCATCCAATGGTCACCTTGATCAATAAGATTGAGGTCAATCAGATGCAAATTTCGCTTGTATTAAAGGCTCTCTAAGCGAATCTGCGAGACGTTATTGTTGACGTTTGAAACTGTTTTCAAACAGACGGAGCGTAGCTAACTCCTCCCCCTCCCTTCCGTGCTTTCATGAACGCGCCCAACCCCCACCCCCAAATCCTTCTTGTCGTTTATTGGCTGGAATACTTTGTTTTGTTTTGTGATGCTAGGTTTGGCCATTTGTTGATATTGCCGTTTGTGAAGCCTGGGCTGTCTACAGAGATCGCGTTTTTTTACAGTTTGATCAGCGGACAGGCAGCAAGCAGATAGTGAGGAGATGTTTCCGGTATGTAACAAAAAATGTTTTATGGTCTAAAACGCTTCAATTCGCTTAGAGCACCTTTAAAAGGGGAGGTGTAGTTCGATCTGTGATCCGATCAACAGAAGAAAACAATGCATGTAAACGTGTGAATCGTAGTATTTTTCAAAAGAATGCAAAAATACCTTGTGCAAAAGCGCTGAAAAATTGTGCTTAACTTTACTTCTTATATTATGTATCACATAAAACTCGTCACAGAAACATGCAATAGCAAGGCAATGGCAACACACATTATTAAGGTTATGACGGGCGCGGATTCCGTTTGGGCCTAGTCATGACTTATGCTATGCTAATTTCTAAAGGTTTTGAGGTGTAAAACTATATTCAACAGACACCATTAAAATGAATGTATTTTAATAAAAATTATAAGCAACTGAAAATGAAGTAAACAGCAGACAATTGACCCTGCAAAGAAGTTTGATTGACAGGCGACCTGACCAATCAGAACACTGAAAATTATGTGTCACAGACGCTATTCGCCACTTTGTTCGACATTCAAACCACAGAGTACAGTTAAACCAGCTGCACACTATAATTTTACAAGTAAAAAACTTTCAAGACAGTTGTCAATCTTGCCAGGAGTTAACGTTCAAGCTCATCCATGTCAAGGTGAGACCATGCAATGCAAAGAGAAACACAAGAGCTATGTCTCAGACACTACAGTCTTCAATTAGCGAGTAAAAGCAATAGCAAATGTGATTCCTTCCAGCAAGATGTCGATGAATGCATTGAAACAAGTCAAAACTTCAACAAAACATTGCTAAAGAAGTCATATGACTCGATTTCATGTTTTCCTTTGTTTTTAGAGTGTTAAAAGATGTTTGTGCCAATAGAAGATCTGTAAAGTTGCAAAAATTAAAGTTTCAAACCCAAACAGATCTTTTAAAAATTGAAGCCTCATCCACACCTTCCTAAGACAACTCGTTCAAACACACCGCAGTTCTACGTCATACGCACAACCGGTCCAATGTCATAAAATGTCTCTTAAAAAACTCTTAATGTCATAAAAAACAGGTTCACGCCCACTTTTGGGGGAAAACAAACTAGACTTCCCATTGATTTCCATACAAAATAGCAGATCAAAGCTACGTTCGTTAGGGGTGTCAACAATAATCGATTCGGCGATGCATCGCAATGCGCGCTTGCCCAATTCAGCATCGATGCAGCAAAGTGCCATAATCGATTATGTCACAGTTAATTTTCTGGTCTCGAGTGGACAATAAAAACGCACCCTTTTCCTTGGAAAGCAGACATATGGGCACATTTCGGATTCTATGAAGTTAATGGGAAACTAGACAAGACTTATGCTGTGTGTAAAATTCTCATCTCAGGTATATAATTGGCATTGTCTTAAAGCTGCTAAGCTTCCGTTTTTGTTGAGAATAGTTGCACTTGACTTTACTACTTGACTGATGAAAAATTTGCCTTGTTGTGTACAGTAGAATTCTGATGCAACGCAATGCATTGTAGAATCGAATTGAATCGTTACCTGGTGAATCGTAATTTAATCGAATTGTGAGGGCAGTGCCAATGCACACCCCTAACGTTCGTACACAGTACACAGATTAAACATGTTGAGTAATTATCTGTCTACCCTGCCTGCCAGAGAGCGCGAAAGATACATTAACACATTTAATTTGGTCAATATAAAAACATGTCCCTTTCATTCTCACAACACTCCCCATTGGCCAGAGGTGTCTTACCCGGACATTCACTCGTATCTCATGGAGTCAACAGGGAAGCCAGTGAATGATTTTAGTTCGTATTTGAAAGTTACTTCATATTTATATATTATGTCTTTATATTTAGATTACTGAGTGCACTTTTCCGTCCAGCCATACAACTAGCCTTAGTGATATTTCCAGCAATCAGTGGATAGCCTTGTTACACAAATTTGACGCTGGGAGAATGAAAGGGACATGTTTTTATATTGACCACATTAAATGTGTTAATGTCTCTTTCGCGCTCTCTGGCAGGCAGGGTGGACAGATAATTAGTCAACAAGTTTAATCTAAGTGATTTCTTAAGTTATTTACGCCTGCCGGCTATGTACGAACGTTGCTTTGTTCCGCTATTGTGTATGGAAGTCTATGAGAAGTTTAGTTTGTTTTCCCCCAAAAAGGGGCGGTGACGAAATTTACAGTCAAGTTCCCGGATGTGCCGGTAGTCTGTATACTGAAGAGAACATTTGCATAACACCTCCCTAATGTATACGCAAAAATAGAGGGTGTAACTTTCAATGGCGCTGTAGTATTGTTGCCGCCACCATGTCGAGTAGACGCTGTGTTTCGTTGCCAAAGGCAAACAATTTTGTTTGGCCTTCCAATAGAGGGAACATTAAGAAAGCAGTGGTTAGCTTTTATTTACAACACTGTTCCAGAACAGTACAGCCCAAATGTTTGATTGTGTGCTTTACATTTTACAGCTTACTTTCTGAGCATGTGCGAGTATAAGGCTGGATTTGCACTTCTAATTCATAGCTTCTATGTTTTCATATTTAAAGAATTTCGTACTGACTATTCAAACATGAGTTTTGAGCAGTGTAGAGTTTGTCGTTTCTACGATCTTAAATGCAGACATGATTTTATGTATTAGTATCATTAACTTACCCATCTATTAAGTTCTTCTCAAGTCACGCAGAATAATTTGATAAATCAGCTTGGTCATCTGTGTTTTCTGGGTCAGAATCGTATTGATAAGGTAGTAAAGACGATATTATCTCCTAGCTTTCACTATTGCTTTGAGAGCTCATCTTTCAAACATGTAAAGGAGCATCACATTTCAGTTTACGCAATTGAGGTATTCGGGACAAACAATCACAACATTCTGGTTAGCTGGCCAATCGGATTACACCACGCTTTCTCAGAGCGATGAGCTTTGTACAAATCGGCAGCAATGCAGGACATAGAGGAGCTGGAAAAATGTATAGTATGTGGAAAATAATGCATTTTATTTAGAGATCGACCGATATATCTGTTTTTCAATATTTAAGCATTTTTCATTATCGCATATTGGTTTTGTAATCATATTGACGATAAACGTTTGGAGAATTGCGCGCTGGATGCCATTTCGTCACAGCATCTGAAAAGAGGAGCTAATAACAGCATTCAAAGCAACTATGACGGCAGAGTGATGCAACTTCATTAATAGGACTTTGCGTATACTTTGCTTTAATTAATCACCTATTTAACATACATTAATGCACAGATGAGATGTGTTATAAATGTCTGATATGCAAGGTATGCAGCTTGTCTAATGCAGGGTTTACACCAGACGCGGTAGAGGCGCCAAGCGCGAGTGATTTACATGTTAAGGCAGACACACAGAAAACCAACGTTGCATATTTTTTACCCTTTCCCAAGCCACATAACTGAGATACAGTAAGTGTCTGCTCTGGATAAAGTTATGCGATAGACAACAACACCAACTAAACGTGGATAAATTAAACAAGGATGTCTAAATCTGTTCTAAGCTAAGTCAAAACATATTTGAACATTATCTTTAACGTAACGTTAGCCTAACATTAGAAAACGTAAACGTTAGCTTCTAGCTGCATTGAGAATGTCACTTAGCTTTATAAACATATCTGTAAATAACCGAGATGTTGATTGTTTGTCCAAGTGAGTGGAGGGGGCGTGGCTTAGCCATAGGTCAAAAGGAATTGTGGTGTCACATGCTTCACTTTTCTCTCTGCTAAATGACATCGCTACAATCATACATGAATCCAAGTGCACAAACGGAAGACAGACATATTGCTTGTTCTGTCTTAGTGTCATCTTCTTTCTCAGTGAAAGCTATACTGTATTATTCACTGGAATACTTAAGCAGAAGACATACGCCTGTGCACATCTATTGATATTGTTTTAAACTTAAACTGACTTGATATAAAATCAACTCAACTCTGTAAACACTGACTTGAATGATTGAATGATTTTTCTTAAATTTTTTTAAATTACTTTAGTAAAAATACTACACCTCTGAAAGCCATGCCAGGTGAAATGACAAACAAATGGCCATTTTCAAATTCTCTGAAAGTAGATCCACAGATGCCCTGTGCTTCCCAAAATCAACTATAGTGGAACTAAGAAAATGTTTGATTAACTTTGATAATAATACCACAGTAGAGAAATCGCATGCAGAGCTGAAAAATTTGGCAACATACCGGGAAAAGCTTTATATCGCTATAATGTAAAGACAGCAAATAAGCTATCATGCCAACATTTCATGTGATGAGGGTTTGGAGTTGGTGAGCACAGTTTGTTCAACTTGCAAAAATTGCAATATGTTGCCATAGTATCTTCCTGTCTAAATACAACATTCTCACTGATGCCAACATGTCACTGCACTGGCCTACAAATTAAGAGTTTGGTTCCAAAACGAGATAACATTTTTGTCAAAACATGTTTATTATTATGTTATCGTATTTGTATTATGTTTTATTGTGCTACTTAGCTGTATTTTTATTAGGTATAAAGGCTTAAATCAAAACAATCCAACCGCAGTTTGATTGATATTACA
The DNA here is from genome assembly GCF_030506205.2 of Paramisgurnus dabryanus. Lineage (NCBI taxonomy): Eukaryota > Metazoa > Chordata > Actinopteri > Cypriniformes > Cobitidae > Paramisgurnus > Paramisgurnus dabryanus. The sequence goes on from NC_133347.1 coordinate 36,527,422, forward strand.
GTTTTTCTTAGTCGCTTTGGTACATTTCTTGGATCAGATTTGAAATTCTCAAAACTACACGTTTAATCTTCACATCATTGTGTCACTTGTGCACATCAAAAAAGCAGTTTCTCATTTCTTTGTAGAAAGAATGCAAATCATGCAAATGATTCTGTACAATTCTCTGCTGTTTCCAACATTATCAGTTGCTTATGTCATGTTGATCAAAATTTATTATAAAGAGTCTCTGTTGAATAGTCTCACCCCCCACAACATTTAGGCATTAGTTCATATACTGTAAGTCTTTACATGCAAAATGGTTGAACAAATTGTCCTAATATAGGGTATGTTCAAACATTTTTTATACATTTCCAATAGACGTTTTTTTCTAAATCTGTCCTGAATTGGTAAATTGTTCCCAGGTGAATCTTAATTTTTTTTCTAACAGACAGAAACATTGAGGTATAAAAAGACTTCAGTGTAATTCTCACAGTACTGCATGTACAGTTTTCCCTAAAGATATTGTCCTATGTTCACAATTCTACTTTGCAGTGTTGTCTTTTCCTTTCTGTATGGCAATGACATGGTCAGTGTCAACATGTACAGTACAAAGGGTAAAAGCGTAAATGTGAATTTTGTCCAGTCTCTTGCAATCAAACTCCCACATAAACTAAGGTGTAACCTACAATTTACAATAATTGTCATGAAAACTACCCTTAGTTTACATCAGAACATCTCTCCAGAGTAAACTGTTATATTGACAACATGACTAAGCAATTTGACCGTCTTATCCATACACAATGCCACAAAGACTTGTCATTCTGATGCCACTGACACTGACAGATATTTACTTTTGAGAGATGAACTAAGGATTTTGAGTAAGAGAGTGGCTTTTGCAGGTTATCCATGGTGTTTTGCTATTTGTACAAATTGTTTTGACGTCGGCTGCTTTTCTGCTCTCAGCGCTCCTGCAAAATCGTGTGCTGCGACTGGCGGCAAAAAACGCAAGGCGTTCCCCACGTATAACATACGCTCACTGCCCATAGAATATCATTCAAAAAAGGTGCCTGCAAATAAACGCGTTTGGTGTGATCGACCCCTAACACAAGTTTTTAATACTCTTATCAACGTGGCTGTGGACAAATATAGACGCTTTATGCAAATGTATGTTTTTTATTAGTGGAACATAGAGCATAAAGAACATATACATGTTTTAAAGATAGTAGATATGTTTTTAAACACGAAAATAAAAAAACACAGGTTCATTACTTCTCTTTCTTTGCACCAAGCATTTGCACAAAGCACCAACCTGTTTACATTTTCAAAAGAACCATCAGCCATTGTTTTGTCTATGAATTTTCCTTTCAAAATACCCTTTTCTTTCTACATTTCTGATTGCTGCTGCATCATTTGTGACCCGTAATGGCGAATGAGCAAATTTTCAAAAATGTTCAAATTTTCAAAAATGTTCAAATTTTCAAAAAAAAAATTCAAAAAAATTGAAGTTTTTGCTTGGGGGTGACAGGTCTTTAATGCGCAACTATTTAAGCACAGATACATACCAGTATCTTTACAATGTGAAAGTCGGGTGTACATGGAATAGACCAAGACTTTGTGTTGAAATGTTTAAATGTTTACAAAATTTCATAATTTATTTTTTCAATAAATTAAGCAAGAAATGCAATCCTGTGTCTGACTATTTTTTTTTTATTGAACCCTCCCTGAATAACAGTACACTCAGCACTAGGTTAAACTAGGTAAAAACGGTCACAGCAAACAGCAGGATTTATGAACGGCTTGTCGATGACTGCTCACATACACATGCGGAATGTGTGCGTGTCAATAGCGGCTACTGTTCCCAAACACGCTGAAGCGATGACCTACTGATAAATACATGCTGTTTTTGCTTTTTAATAATTGTATAGTGAACAGAGAGCTACTAAACTTTACAGGAAGAGTGTTTCGGTAGTTCAGTTTTACCCTGTTGTAACAGGCAATAGCTTTAATCTTCAAACAAACTTTTTGTTGTCATTTTCCAGAAACTAGTCACTATTTTATGGAAGCCAAGAGAGGACATGTGATATTATTATTTTTGCTTGCTTGTTTTCTTATATTATGATCACCACTTAATTTCTAGTCATCTCAGCATAACTAAAAGTTGTTTTCTTGTTATACTGACATCATCCAAGGGTGTTTTCACACATTCACTGTTTAGGTCGGCCCAAATGAGGTGTCGGTCCGAGTACGGTTCATTTGGGTCAGTGTGAACACAACAGCCGCACTCTGGTGCGCACTAAACGGCCGCTCCGAGACCGCTCTAAACAAGTGGTCTCGGAGCGTCTGTTGCCGAACTCTGGTGCGACCCATCTGTGGTGTGGACCTCGGGCTGAACCAAATACAGGAAGTTCTCCACATGTTTGATCCACTGGGCTTCCGTCGTGACGTGAGCCGGGCGTTATATTGTGGGCTAACAACAAACAAGGCAATCTTGGTCCGTTGCAGAGATTCACTGTCTCCTGGACGTTTGAGCTGATGATTTTATAAATGCACAGCTGTCCTCAACACAAATAAATAGTGCTGGCTCCGTGAGAAGGGCTTTTAATAGAACAGTTGCGCAATTTCACGTTAAAGCGAAAGAAACTTTGCAAAGACGTGCATCGTTTATCTCCATATCTTGCTAGCTTCACTCTTCCTGTCAGGCTTGTTGTCGTGGAAACATGGGGGGTGGTCATGAGATGGTAAGAGCTGTCAGAGACCAATGACAGCGCTGACCGTTGTCACATGGTGTACAGTGCGGCGTTTTAAGTACGGTAAAAACAACATATGTGAACATGGTGCGCATCAACATGAAAACACTGCAAAACTCATGATGTAATTTTCTTTCCCTATTATTTAGTGTATTTTGAAGTGGACTGCTGATGCACATGAGTTGGGGTCTTCACAGTTACCACAATACCAAATAATTGCCCACAATGGACTAAATAAATAAATCAAAGTAGGATGTTGATGTTTGTGAATTTGGGGACCATATTTAAAATAATATACATGTTTCTATCTTGAATAGTATTTAACAGTATTTGAATAAATATTAAAAATCAAACAGTGTGCATTATTGCTGACAACCACATGAACACTATAGAGCTGATTTTGTGACTGTTTGTTGACTGTAAGGGGCCAGTCACACCAATAGCGTTTATGGCAGTTGCAGGCGCCTTTTTTGAATGATATTCTATGGGCAGGGCGCGTTTGCGCGCTGTTTATGCGCGCCGAGCGCCTTGCGGTTTTTTGCCGCCTGCCACGCACGCGTTTTTGAAGGAGCGCTGAGAGCGGAGAAGCGCCCGACGTCATTCGTGTCTTTCCATTGTCCAATCGAATGAGGGGAGAGGCGGGCCTTACGTTGTGGGGAGGGAAGTTTACAGTTGCTTTGAAGAACCGGACTCCACTCGCTCACTCTCTCCTGCGTGTTTGTGCACCTCTCATCCTCAAACAAGGTCAGAGCAAGCGTCCTCTTTTTAAAGTTTCTGCTGATATGACAGTTAACAGCAAAAGAGCGCTTACGCTTCAATATTTGATTGACAAGACAGCTGACTCGGTGGTTGCTTAGCAATATGAAAAGCCGCGTCGCACTGCTCTTTTTTTAAAAAAGGCAGTGCGTCGCGCCTTGCGTTTTGTGGGATTTTTATGTTGTTTTATTAATCTTGCTAATTGCTAAAAGTGTTAAAGTTACAAAGATGTCCAAATAAGGACTGTGGAAATTGATTTTGTTCCATTTTTATATTTCTTTAATTGATCATTTTATTCTATAAACATTGTGTGTTTCATATATGCACTGAGCTATTATGTAGAAATGAGGTGTTTATGTTTGAGAGTGGAGAGTTACCAGTTTTTGTGTGTGTGCTGCAAGGAGGAATTTAGGAATTTACGCCTGGCATTGATCAAGATAAGAGAGAGGCCTGAGGGGGAAAGCAAACAGGCGACTATGTCATTAACTAATGCCTTAATGTTCACAGGATAAAATATGCAATGTATTTCTTACTTAATCAGTATTAATCATTGAATAATTGATGTAATAAATATAAGATGTTGTCTTTGATAAATTTGTATTAACCAATGAAATGAAGGTTGCATATAGAATAACTTAATGGGGGCAGGGCAGCTCAACCTTGAAGAACAGAATCTCCTGTGTGTGTGTGTGTGTGTGTGTGTGTGTGTGTGTGTGTGTGTGTGTGTGTGTGTGTGTGTGTGTGTGTGTGTGTGTGTGTGTGTGTGTGTGTGTGTGTGTGTGTGTGTGTGTGTGTGTGTGTTTTCTTTCCTAACAGATGGTTTTTAATAATGATTAAAGTGTTTGCTTAGAAGTAGTATTGCAGTAAAAGATTTAATATGTGTTTATCTATCTAAAGAAGTTAATGTGTGCCTTATTCATATAACCAATTTTACAAATAATGAAATGATGTCATGATATTGAAATATGTTTTACATAATAATCACTTTCATCTTACAGCTTATGTTTTTTATAAATGAATGTTTTATTAATGATTTGTTTCTAAGAAAGCATTATAACATGCTATTCAAAGTGGAGGAGTACTGGAGAAGAACTGCAGGGCTCCCAGGGATGAGAGGAGAACAGATTGTTTTTTCTTTGTCTATGTGTGTCCATCTTTGCCTACAGGCTAAAATTGGGTGTGGTGATGGAGTCAGATGGACGAGGGGAACGGCCTTTGTGGGTGGAGATTTTCTGAAGAAACATCGACGTCACATATTTTATAAATAAGCATGTTACTTCCTGAGCTGGTTGTTCGCTACTTGAGAGGACCCAGCGCTGTTAAACTTTTTCAATCTGATCAATAAATATTTGAACTTAGATATTCGTATCTTGTGCCTTTCCTCTAAATTACACGCAATGGACGCCTTAAAGTCCAACAATTGGTGACCACCGATGTTTTGTGGAGGGAAAGGAGAGAGTGAGAGGAAGGAGGGTTTCACATTGAAGAAACCAGAGTAAGGGAGGGCTCCATTTCAACACAAAATGAGCGCTCTACTAAAATAAGGTAAGCAGAAGCCTGTTTTATCGAATTCTGCTATTTGGATATACCAAATTAATTGTGTTGATAAGGAGATCCGAACTGAATTACAAATTTACATTTATTGCAAAATTGATCGGAGTGAAAAACTTTTTGAAATTTTTGAATTTTGATATTAAATATAAGGTTGAGGATTCCTTTAACGCATTAGGCGTTATAAAATACCGACTCGGTTGTAGCCGTAAGGAGTGAAAGGCTCTTGGATGAAAGGTCCATAAATACTGTTAATGGCGGTGTAAGTTAACAGAATTAAATATAAGGTTGAGGATTCCTTTAATACATTAGGTGTTATAAAATACCGACTCGGTTGTAGCCGTAGGGGGTGTACAGCAGCCCGTGAGGTGTAAGGCCTACGAATACTGGAAAAGAAAATTGACGTCTTACTGTTATTGTTGTGGTTTTGTCTGAGAAATTGTATTGTAATAGTATTTGTACCGTGTATTGTACGTTGATATATATTATGGCTGAATTTCAGAAAGAGTGTGATGAATATGTGTGTTCACCGGTGTATGTGCCATGGCAAAAAATAATTCAATTAATGATGGCCCAAACTGATCCTAAAGATGTTAAGAAAAGACAGAAAGAGGTTGCATTAGTTAGGGGAAGTTGACAGTGGTGCAGCTGCAAAGCCAAAGGAAGTTAAACAGGGAAACAGTCAGCCAGACTCAAGTATGACACCTACGGCTCCTCCTGCAGCTCCACCCCCAGTGAAATCGATCTACCCCTCCTTGCACACACCTAATCCTTATGAGAAAGCCAAAGCCAAAATGAAACAGCCTGTTTTTCAAATCAATAGTGGTGAATTAAATGTAGATGCAGATTTTATTTGTGTGAAAATGTAGTGTGTCTGTGATATAATGAGTCTGTTAAAACCATAAATGGCATTAAGCAAAATCTAGCAGAAAGACTGAGGCGAAGCTTTGAAAGAAAAACAACAAATTAGAGAAAAGAGTAGAGACCAAGTTATTAAATGTGGAAATAAAGATGAACAATTAAAAAAAGGACAGAAAATTGTTAAAAGGTGAATGAAACAGATAGATTGTATAAAGGACAAAATATTTAACAAAATGAAGAGGAGTCTTCATCTGATGATGGAAAGTGGTCACAAGATAAATTTTATTTTTAAATTGAAAGGCAATATTTTGCATGGGTCAAGCTGAAACCTTGTGGGCTGATTATTCCCATCCTTTGACATTCAAGAAAGTGAATAAAAGCTGGCAATGAAAAGACAGTGGCAAAAACTGTGTGTGACATCAAAGTGTTGGAGTTGCAAAGAGAGAAGTAACTCATAAACTGGACTGAGAACACATTCTATTTGAATGGGACTATAATTGAACTCAAGCGGTGAAGGGGGCACTGCATATGGTCAGAGACATTTACAAGGATGAAACACCAAAAAGACTGAGTGGAATCCAGAAAGACTCACAAAGACAATAATGTTCTTGGAGGCAAGAGAAACTGGACAATATTTCACTGGACACTGAACTTTTTCATCTTCATACGGGCCTTTGAGTGAAAAAGGGGAAAGAGTAAACAGCCGTTCAATGTTTATTAAAGACCTTGTTACTATAGGGACACAGACAATCTTTATGAGAAAATCAGCTAGACAAATTTAAAGGCTGATAAAGAACTTTGTTGTTAGGTGTGACTACCTGTTCTGAAATCAAATCAGACTCCTATTAATCTGACAGGAAGAAATGCATAATTGAATTTGGTATATACAGAGGAAGTCAGAACTCCACTGATGGTACTGAGCTAAAAAGTAAATATATATGGCATAGAACAGCTATGGCAGAAAGGATATTAAAATAGATAAAAGAAATAAATTGAAAAAGAAAAAAGAACACCATAGAACACTATAAAAGGTAAACAAGAAAAGCTGTGAGAATAGAAAAATAACTGATTATTGTAACAAACTTTGTATTTAAGGAAATTGCCAGCCCAGACATCATATATGTGCATGAAGGTGTTCACATGGCAGATCTAATCACTGAGGGTGAGCCAAATGTTGGATACCATTGACTGATATACAAATTATTCTTATTGTAATTAATTATAATTGTTATACCATTGACTGAAAAAGCAAATATATTGAGAGATGGTTTGTTCGCGGTACCACTGACAACTACCCCACCGTTAATCACACTGTTTACAGATGGTTGTTGTTTCAGAGCAGCAGATGACACATTCAAGGCAGGCTTTGCTGTGGTTGAGCAAGTTGTGGGTGATTTTGTAACACGACTGAGTGGTAGATTGAAAGGTAAACGGTCAGCACAGAGAGCTGAAATGACAGCTGTTATCAAAGCCTTGCACTACACTGGTGAAGAGAGGGTGATTGTTTATAGTGAATCTGCATATGTGATTGGTGCAGTATATATGGAACTGCCATATGGCAGATAGGTGGGTTTGAAACCAGGAAAGGCCGGCCTATAGTAAATGCTAGCAAAGCCTGACACATACTACAGGCTGTGAAGGTACCTAATGAAGTGGCTGTTGTCAACTGCCTAATAAACCACTTATATCCCCAACCATGGTTTCCCAAGACAAAGTTAGATCTGACATACTGACAAACACGCAATGGAATTGACATATAGTTTCGGGGCTGCTTATCACCCCAATGTTAGAGCAAAGATGAAATAATGAACCTGACTTTGACATTAAAACTTGACTTGACAAACTATGTGCACAGACAAAAATAACATGGCTTGAGGCATTACCAATTGCATTAATGTCTATTCGTTATTCTGTTAACAGGATTTCTGGTTTCACAACCTTTGAATTGCTTACAGGTCGACAGTTTCCAGGTCCAAGGCATGACGTGGTGCAGGATCCCATCCTGCCTATAACACATGACGTTTCATCTGACAAACTAACTGCTATGATTGAACATTTTTCTTGCCAGGCTACCAAACAACGAAATTGTGAGAACGACCCAGCTGTTAAAAATGATGGTTGGGTTTCTAACAGACACAGGTGTGGACCTGAGGACTCAGGTCCAAGAGAGGGAGAGTGTTGAAAGTGAAAGTGAATCAGCTGGAATACAGAGAGGACAAACAGGAAGTGGTAACACATCAGTGGTAACACTCACACAACACCAACAACAAAGTCAATAAACACACTGTAAAATTGTGCATAAAAAAGGTGACATTTTTTCCAGCCCAGTAACAGAACCCCTAGCACACTGTGTGAGCACAGATTGTGCCTATGGAACAGGTATAGCCGTACAGTTCAAAGCGAAGTACGGTACACAAAAGGTTGTAAGACAGAACAAACACACAGGTGAATGTGCAGTTACCCATGAGGACGACGGCAGATTGATTTTTCATTTAATAATAAAACAAAATTGTACTGATTTACCAACATATGAGAATTTTACCCACAGCCTCAGATGTATGAGAGAGTGGTGTGAGAAAGAAAACATAAGAAGTGTATCCACTCCCCGGCTGGGGTGTGGCTTGGATAAATTGGATTTCCACAAAGTGCTGGGAATCCTGACAGAAGTGTTCAGGGACCTGAACATCACAATTACGGTTTATTCATTGTGAATGTCATCTAAGTTTTAGTTTTTGCTATTATTATCGTGTTACTTCCTTTTAATTTTGTATTAGTATTATCGTTTTACTTCTTTCACTATACTCCTACCTTTCATCAAGTATTAAGTTTAAGAGTGTTTTTTTTTTTTTTTTTTATTTAGCCAATAGGCATAAGTGTATTTTTTCCACAGAGATGAAGCTATATGCAAATTGGAAGGTTCTGTGGGCCGTAGGAGTTATAACTGCAATTATAGTCACCATAATATTTGGCATAAACAATGGAGATCCCTGTGTAACAGACTGATAGTGTCTGCAATAGAGAAAAAAGAAAATCCACCCAAATACAGCATGCCGCTATTAGGCCTACAGAACCTGGATGAGGAGGAGGAAGAAAATGTGTGACCTCTTTCAGAGGTCAAGAGAGGGAATTGTGGGATTTTTATGTTGTTTTATTAATCTTGCTAATTGCTAAAAGTGTTAAAGTTACAAAGATGTCCAAATAAGGAAATTGATTTTGTTCCATTTTTATATTTCTTTAATTGATCATTTTATTCTATAAACATTGTGTGTTTCATATATGCACTGAGCTATTATGTAGAAATGAGGTGTTTATGTTTGAGAGTGGAGAGTTACCAGTTTTTGTGTGTGTGCTGCAAGGAGGAATTTAGGAATTTACGCCTGGCATTGATCAAGATAAGAGAGAGGCCTGAGGGGGAAAGCAAACAGGCGACTATGTCATTAACTAATGCCTTAATGTTCACAGGATAAAATATGCAATGTATTTCTTACTTAATCAGTATTAATCATTGAATAATTGATGTAATAAATATAAGATGTTGTCTTTGATAAATTTGTATTAACCAATGAAATGAAGGTTGCATATAGAATAACTTAATGGGGGCAGGGCAGCTCAACCTTGAAGAACAGAATCTCCTGTGTGTGTGTGTGTGTGTGTGTGTGTGTGTGTGTGTGTGTGTGTGTGTGTGTGTGTGTGTGTGTGTGTGTGTGTGTGTGTGTGTGTGTGTGTGTGTGTGTGTGTGTGTGTGTGTGTGTGTGTGTGTGTGTGTGTGTTTTCTTTCCTAACAGATGGTTTTTAATAATGATTAAAGTGTTTGCTTAGAAGTAGTATTGCAGTAAAAGATTTAATATGTGTTTATCTATCTAAAGAAGTTAATGTGTGCCTTATTCATATAACCAATTTTACAAATAATGAAATGATGTCATGATATTGAAATATGTTTTACATAATAATCACTTTCATCTTACAGCTTATGTTTTTTATAAATGAATGTTTTATTAATGATTTGTTTTTAAGAAAGCATTATAACATGCTATTCAAAGTGGAGGAGTACTGGAGAAGAACTGCAGGGCTCCCAGGGATGAGAGGAGAACAGATTGTTTTTTCTTTGTCTATGTGTGTCCATCTTTGCCTACAGGCTAAAATTGGGTGTGGTGATGGAGTCAGATGGACGAGGGGAACGGCCTTTGTGGGTGGAGATTTTCTGAAGAAACATCGACGTCACATATTTTATAAATAAGCATGTTACTTCCTGAGCTGGTTGTTCGCTACTTGAGAGGACCCAGCGCTGTTAAACTTTTTCAATCTGATCAATAAATATTTGAACTTAGATATTCGTATCTTGTGCCTTTCCTCTAAATTACACGCAATGGACGCCTTAAAGTCCAACAGTTTGCAAGCGTTTAAAGCGCTTTTGGTGTGACTGAAGCCTAAGTCATTCCATTTAAATGCTGTTTATGTGTATATTAAGGTCAACCTTTAGAGATGGTGCCTAAATTTATGACTATCAAAATTGTAAATTACTGATCAATCTAAATTTCAGCATGAGCGATTCCCTTATCCAAGGAAAATCTTGATTGTTCATCCATGCTAATTTTGCTAAATATGCTTTTGCTTTCAACACACAAAACAACACGTTCTATCGTGTACACTTAATCACATATCAAAGAATACAACTTTTCTTTTAACTACTTTTAAACAACTTTTGTTATTAGAACTTAAGTCTTTATCACGAGAAAACAAGCAAGCAAAATAATAATAACACAGGACCTCTTTCGCCCTTTCGTACTAGTGTACTGAAGTGCACAAATTGACGTTAAGAGTACCATGGCTGACATCGTAAGCTTGTCGGACATAAAAGAGGGGGGGGGGGCTTTGTGAAGGATCAATTGTACATAAACAACTGCATAATTGTTTTAAAGCATTTGTAATTTGTCCAAAACAAAAAAGAATTTGCTTTTATGTTGTGATGTGGAGGATGAACAAAAATGTATTTCTCCATTAGAAATGTATGTACGGTACGCTGTCCATGTCCAGAAAGGTAATAAAAACATCATCAAAGTAGTCCATGTGACATCAGTGGGCCAGTTAGAATTTGTTGAAGCATCAAAAATACATTGTGGTCCAAAAATAACAAAAATTACGACTTTATTCACCATTGTCTTCTCTTCCAGGTCTGTTGTGAATCCGCGTACAACACACTGCAGAGACGCTGCTGACTTATGCTGCTGATATGTTATCTGATGCGCCCGAGATTCGTTTACAGTGTGAGGGATTAGGACCACGACATGCACACTTATGCACAATTTAAAAAAATATAGCAATGCCAGAATACAAACAATGTAGAATAGCTTGAATACAGTGTGCGTCTCCCTCAGACTGTAAACGAAGCTCGGGTGGACCAGATAACACGGCAGCAGCATCGTCCGTCAGCGGCATCACAGCAGTGTGGTGAACACGGATTCACAACAGACCCAGAAGAGAAGACACTAGACAGTGCTGAATAAAGTCGTAATTTTTGTTATTTTTGCTTTAACAAATTCTAACTGACCCACTGATGTCACATGGTCTACTTTGATGATGTTTTTATTACCTTTCTGGACATGGACAGTATACCGTACATTTTTCATGGAGGGTCAGAAAGCTCTAAGACTACATCTAAAACATCTTAAACTGTGTTATGAAGATGAAAGGAGGTCTTACAGGTTTCGAACGACATGGGGGTGAGACATTAATGACATAATTTTCATTTTTGGATAAACTAACCCTTTAAACTTAAACACTTCTGAGCCAATGGTCTAGATATGCTCGCATTAGATAGAAATATCAAAATACAAATGTGTTGTTCCATTGAGTTATAATGTTAAATCAGACATGCTGTGCTTTGTCTCATTTTCACCTTTTAATGTTTAGATATGTCTTGATTCCACAGCAAACAGAGGAATTCTGCCTGTATTGTAGTAATAATATTTGAGGGCACAGTATGTATGTGTAAAATTACAACTAACAGAAACAGTGAAGATTAAATAATACTTTAGACAAACACAGAAGAGACAAGCATTTCTATGATAGCTTTTGGAATATTAAACAAATAAACCGACAGAGTTTTGCATTCACTATATTAAAGGACAAGTTCGGTATTTTAGACTTAAAGCCCTGTTTTCAGATTGTTTATGGTCAAATAGAATGGTTTTGACTGAAATTTCGACATTTTCGGCTGCCCTGAGAATTTTCGCGTGTTTGTGTTTCAGCTCAGACCTCTACAATGGGTTTATAGGTGCACTGGAACAATCCTTCCTAAAATGCATTAAACTTTCGTTTACAAAGACGTGAAACTCACCGAGTGGTCAGGGGTGTTCACTGGTATGCTCACACAAAAATCGCTCCAAAAGACGCATTCCAACAGGTTTTATCGTAGTTTTTACCAACTCCATTGACTGTATTAGACGTCCTGTGAGGTACGGTATTACTCCGCGCCGGGAACTTTGTTTCTATTCTTGCAATTGGCAAAGGCGGATTAGCGCCACCACCTGGGCTGGAGTGTTTATTATTCAAGCTCTAAGCGGAAGAATGTACGGGTGTGAGGCGTTTGGGGAAATAGGTCCACAAGTTAACAACGAATGCTAAAACAGCTGTTGGAAAGCATCTTTTGCAGCGATTTTTGTGTGAGCATATCAGTGAACACCCCTGACCACTCGGTGAGTTTCACGTCTTTGTAAACGAAAGTTTAATGCATTTTAGGAAGGATTGTTCCAGTGCACCATTAAACCCATTGTAGAGGTCTGAGCTGAAACACAAACACGCGGAAATTCTCAGGGCAGCCGAAAATGTCAAAATTTCAGTCAAAACCATTCTATTTGACCATAAACAATCTGAAAACAGGGCTTTAAGTCCAAAATACCGAACTTGTCCTTTAAGAGAATCTCCTAAAATGGTCTGAGGACGACTGTGTGAAAAAATCATGTTTTCTTATGTTGTGAGTCTCATTCACGTGTCTGTAAGCACTTAACATTACATATAAAAAAATCATGTTTTCTTATGTTGTGAGTCTCATTAGTGTGTGTAAACACTTATATCTGAACTAGGGTTGTAACGGTATATTGGTATAGCGATTTGCCATGATATTAACATATACGATTATCATTTCGTAAACATTTGCTTATTCCCAGTTTTGGAAAGAAAATTAAAAAATAGTAGATCTTACCTGCGCTGCAGCTTCATTCGACGTGACTGCTAGACTCCACTCGTTTATGTACAGCAGAGAAAATGTCAGAGCCAGAAACTACGAATTCTGTATCCGAAACACGCAGGCGAAGTTGTCCTTGAAGATGGATATCCAATTGCAAAAGAAATGTGGACGAAGAGTGGCTGCAAAAAAAGAAATACGTCGAACTGTCTTGAGAAAAGTCTTGATGGCATTTTCTTACCGTCTAGCGCACGCGTCTGCTTTGTTTACATGGTAACCCTGGTAACCGCTCTCTCTCGCGAGCAGGCGCGCGCGTTCTCTCACGCTCTCTCTCTCTCTCTCTCTCTCCCGGTTTCGTTCTCTCAAAACACTAAAGCCCATTTAAGTGATTTATATTACAAGTCATTTTTAAATTGATTATGCGTAGGCTATATCTAAAATAGCTTATTCCTTATTTTGTTCAAATGGGAGATGCGATGCAGCTTTATTTTATAAACCTCATTAGACGATTCAGTTTTTAAAACTCATTTAAACTGATTCGCGAAACGATTTTAAACGTTTGGCACGTTTACTTTATAAAGAATCGACTCAAAAGATTCATTTATTTGCAATACTTAACGAGACGGTAATTTAAAATAAAATAAACATTTCGTAATTATTTAAAATACGATAACGTCTAAAAAAATGTCTAAAGGCACACAAAAAATGTATGTTACTTTCTGTTTTTTTGCTAATCTTGAACTCTTTTGAGTTTGAGAAAGGAGATTGTTATGTGTCTCAAAATGCAGTCATGTCTGATGGTCAAGATTAAATAAATTTTGGCTATATCTCATGAGCATTCTTTGGTCTTATGAATTTATTATTTGTGTCTATTATTCTCAAGTCTGTTATTTGTTATTATTGTTTAGCTGATGTAAGAGGAGAAGGCTGGTAAAATTAGACATTTGCTAGTAAATATGTTGATAAGGGAAATGCGTGTTTTGCTGAAATTTACATTGAAATGCATGTTTAGTGCGCAATGCAATTAATCTTAATCTTTTTATATTTATTAAAAATGACAAAATGAAGCATGCAATAAAACAATGTTGATAAATAATGCAAATGATGGCATGTTTATCAAGTTATGAATGCGATTTTGAATTTGTCATGACTGCTGGGTGATCGATGGCTGGTTGATCTGTGTGTGTGTGTGTGTGTGTGTGTGTGTGTGTGTGTGTGTGTGTGTGTGTGTGTGTGTGTGTGTGTGTGTGTGTGTGTGTGTGTGTGTGTGTGTGTGTGTGTGTGTGTGTGTGTGTGTGTGTGTGTGTGTGTGTGTGTGTGTGTGTGTGTGTGTTGTTTACCTGTGGTGCCGGTTCCTCGTGTATTCACTAACTCCGCCCCCTTGTTTCGGTAATTGTTCGCCGGTGGTGTCTCGTTTACCTTTTCCTTTATATTGCACGTAGTCCTGTCCTTCGTTGCGCGCTCATTGTTTTATCACAGCCCTGCCCTGCCCTGCCCTGCCCTGCCCTGCCCTGCCCTGCCCTGCCCTGCCCTGCCCTGCCCTGCCCTGCCTTGTCAGTCGTTCTCTGTCTTCTCCTCTGTTACCCCAGATTTGGTTTCGGCGTTCGGGGGCGCGTCTTCACCCGGACCGCTCGCTTGTGGAGTACTGGATTTAGTGACTTTGTTTGTCTCTCGCTACAGCTGGTTCGCTTCGTCTCAAGGCGGTATACCAGCTGTCTCCCTTTCTCTCCGGTTTGCATCATCACCCGTGAGTGGAGTTCACCTCATTTCCATTGTGGATTATTTAATGATGGGAGAAACGAAGCTTTTCGAAGCTTCGAATCAAATGAACCAATTGCTTCGAAAATTGATTCAGTTTTTCGAAGCAGTTCGAAACAGCACACACGCTGGCGACCCCTGCTGGTCAAAATAGTGTAAAGCAGATATGGCCAAACATTTTAGACTTTTTTTTACAAAAAAATAGCAAGATTTTTATTAAAATATGTTTAAAAAAATTATTTAACTTAATTAAGACATAGTTAAAAGTGTATTATGTGTTTTTTGTTTTATTTAGGGCAAACAAATCATTAAAACTAACTACCCTTTTAATTATGGACATTTTTGTCATTAAATCTGTCTATAAACAATAAATAGACAAAATGGCAGTGTAATTAGTCAGAAGGATAAATGTTTTATGAACTTTTATAATAAAACTGACCCGAGTTCACCGAAACATATTAGACACTGGTCATGTGATCAACTCCCCCTAGTGGTGAATCGTCGGATTTTCGAAACGTTTCGAAACAGTTATGACGTAATGAAGCCTCGTTTGCTAAAATCACGTGACTTGGGCCAGTTTGAAACACGCTCCGAACCACTGATTCGAAACAAAAGATTCGTAAATGTTTCGAAGCCTCATGAAGCAGTGCTTCGAAAACGACCATCACTAGGATTATTGACTCTAACGACTGTTGTTTCTCGGAACCACCGGTTCGCTTCGTTTTTAGGCGGTGACCAGTGGTTTTCGAGTGGCCCTACTACATCAGGATTTCACAGTGGATTACCCGTCTGAGAACTTGGAGTTTCCATCTTCCATCTCCGCCTGTCATCCACCTTCAGGGCGGCGTGTATTATCCCTCTGTTGTGTGTGGTGATTGTGCTGGCGTTTCTCGACGGAGTGCGTGGGTGGCTCTCTCTCTCCCTTCGGATCTGTACTGGACTATTGTGTGCCGTGTGTGGATCTATCAGTGACTTGCTCTCCTATTTTCTATTTTCTAAATAAATTGTTAACTTGCATCTGACTCCTGAGTTCATTTCGTGACAGATGAGCGCGCCAAAAATGGAGTCAGCAAGTTTAGAAAGCCTGGAGGTGCAGACCGCCCTTCACCAGCAGGGGGCGGCCATCGACCAACATTCGTCGTTATTGTCTGCTGCTGCCAGAGATTTCAGCATCCTGTCTGAGCAATTGAAAGAGCTCAGCAATCGTTTGGATAAAGTGACTCCTCACCATGAAGCCCCAACCTCATCCGGAGGAGCCGCTTCATTTGAACGGGAGCCACACACGGCAACACCCCCCACCTACGATGGCGATCCTAACACCTGCAGATCCTTTCTTCAGCAGTGCTCTCTCGTCTTTGCGCTCCAACCCCGTCGATTTTCTTCATCCACTTCCAGAGTGGCCTATGTCCTGACGTTACTCACTGGAAGGGCGAGAGACTGGGGTATGGCCGCCTGGGGGGCTAAAGCTCCTTTTACGTTCTCGTTCGAGGCTCTGGAGGAAGAGATGTTAAAGTTGTTTGACCGCTATCACTCAAGGGAGACATGGCAGCGGCTGAGTTGGTGAGATTACGGCAACGTAATGACTCTGTTACTGATTTTGCTATTCGTTTTAAGACGCTCGCCATTTGCTGCAACTGGAACGACGCGGCATTAAGAGCACAATTCCTCGAGGGTCTTACACCGGTCATTCAGGACGAGATTGCACTGAGGGAGCCACCCACGTCCCTGGAAGCTGCCATCGATCTGGCCCTGAGGGTTGAGTCTCGCCATCGGCAGAGAGATCTGCGTCGCTCATTTCACCAGCGGATGTCGGAACCAGGGGAGTTCACTTCAGAAACGCCCTCCGAGGAGCCTATGCAGCTGGGCAAGTTTCGTTTATCGGCTGGGGAGAGAAATCGTTGACTATCTAGTGGTCTCTGCTTGTATTGTGGCAAGCCGGGGCATCTGGCGGCCACCTGTCCGGTAAAAGCTCACGCCCGCCGATGAACCTGGGAGTCTCGGTGGGCGCATCGTCATTTAAATCTCCCGTAAGCAGCACCACACTACCTGTTCTTATTAACTCTTTTCCGTCACAGGCGTTGCTGGATTCCGGTGCGGAGGCGTGTCTTTTGGATGCTGGGTTGGCCAAGTCCTGGGGTATTCCACTCGTCCCTCTCTCCTCTCCTTTGTCTGCCTGGACATTGAAGGGCCAGCATATGGCTGTGATCACGCACTGCACACCCCCTGTGAGTTTGTTTGTTTCTGGCAATCATCGTGAGGAGATCGAATTTTACATCTTAGAGGATTCACAATCGCCAGTCATTTTAGGTCATGACTGGCTATCCAAACATAATCCTCACGTTGATTGGCAGAACAATGTTGTGTTATCTTGGAAGTCTTCGTGTTATGTTTCTTGTCTTGGTCCTGCTCCTTCTCTTGTCTCTTGTTCTGTCTCGCAGGTTCCAGCTATCGATCTCTCGGGAGTCCCGGCGGAGTACTCGGATCTGTATCAGGTTTTCAGTAAGTCCCGGGCTACTTCTCTGCCTCCTCATCGGTCGTATGATTGCGAGATCAAACTACTTCCCAACACTTCTCCGCCTAAGGGTCGTATATTTTCCCTAGCTAAATCAGAAAGAGAGGCTATGGATAAATACATTAATGACGCTCTTAAAGCCGGTCTCATTCGCCGCTCCTCGTCTCCAGCTGGTGCTGGATTTTTCTTTGTAAAGAAGAAAAACGGGTCTCTTCGTCCGTGCATTGATTATCGAGGGCTGAATGACATTACTGTTAAGAATAAGTACCCCTTGCCATTAATGTCATCAGCATTCGAATTATTACAGGGAGCGCGCGTATTTACCAAGTTAGATCTGCGCAACGCTTATCACTTGGTACTAGGGATGTCAATTTATGCAATTTCCCATATTCGATGATCATTTAAATTAACGATCAATCAATCGAATAATCGTTAACAGTAATAGTGCAATAAGCCTTCACTGCAGTGGCATATAGCCAATGACATAAAACGACAGCTTCCTCACGCGAATTAAAAGATTTTATTTTGTCTAAATAACATGCTAGTGGGATTGTAAAATTAGTCAATGTAGTTGTTGTTTTGATAAAATCATCAATTTAAACTTATCTCGTAATGAAATATAATGACTAATAGACACAGTGTATAACTCCGCCTCACATGGGCACTCTGCAACAGAC
The DNA here is from genome assembly GCF_030506205.2 of Paramisgurnus dabryanus. Classification (NCBI taxonomy): domain Eukaryota; kingdom Metazoa; phylum Chordata; class Actinopteri; order Cypriniformes; family Cobitidae; genus Paramisgurnus; species Paramisgurnus dabryanus. The sequence continues at coordinate 36,545,446 of NC_133347.1, forward strand.
CCATGAAAGTCCATGTCAAAATAACAGTTTTATTATCATCAAGTGTTATTTATCAAGTTGTTTACCTCGCTTTCCGAGTCGTTGATACACTGTTTGTAATTATATCCAAGAAGCACACGAAGGGCACTTTTCTCGTCGTCACCTCAGCTTAGACGGACTTTCAGCAAAGATGCTTATATTACGGAGATGGCAACCTTCCATTAGAAAACACACAGCGCCTCAGACAGCCAGTCAATAATGATGATCAGTGATATATGTTGCGGGCATTCAGGGTGTAACGACAGTCAGTTACAGTTTACATTTGACAGTTTATTGCCATAATTTAAGATTACATTTTAATCTGTTCATTAAAAACGGCTTCTGGTCTCCTTCTCTGTATATAGCAGCGTTGCTATGCTAATCTTGCAGGCTTCCCTGAAGAGGGTCTTTGCTTTCAGTATCCTAAACGTATTTGCATTTTCTAAACCGGACCCTCTCAGATCCACTGCAGATGTAATTTCGTTGCGTTGGCAGCCAGCCAGCCTCGTCTCGCATGACGTTAAAAAGCACATGCGTGTGCTTGGCATCAAGCATTGTTGTGATCATAGCTAGTAGTTTAACTTTTGCGCGCTCGCTTAAATTTTTTTTCTCCGACTGTATGTGTTTTGCGCAGGCGCAGCACACACGTGCATGATCTTGTTTTTCAACAATCGTTAAGTTTTATCGAGTAAATTCTTATCGACAATTAATCGAAGATCGATTAATTGTTAACATCCCTACTTGGTACGTATTAGAGAGGGCGATGAGTGGAAGACAGCCTTTAACACACCTTCAGGACACTGGGAATATTCCGTTCTGCCGTTTGGTCTTTGTAACGCTCCAGCTGTCTTCCAGACCATGGTCAATGAAGTGCTGGGTGACATGATTAACAGATTTGTCTTTGTGTATCTCGATGACATTCTCATCTTTTCTCCCTCTATGCAGATACACACTCAGCACGTTCGCATGGTTTTACAACGGCTATTAGAGAATCAGCTATTCGTTAAGGCGGAGAAGTGCGAGTTCCACAAGAATTCGGTTTCGTTTCTGGGTTTTGTTATTGCCGAGGGTGAAATTCGTCCCGATCCCGCTAAGGTTAAGACGGTTGCCGATTGGCCAGTACCCGACACTCGGAAGGAGCTTCAGCGATTTCTGGGGTTCGCCAATTTCTATCGGCGTTTCATCAGAAATTTTGGTCAGATCGCTAAGCCTCTTACTTCTTTCTTCACCTAACGTGTGTTTCCGTTGGAATAGAGAGGCTCAGGAGGCCTTTGATGTGTTAAAGTCCCGGTTCATCTCTGCGCCTGTCCTCTCTATTCCCGATCCGGCTAAACAATTTATAGTGGAAGTGGATGCATCTGATGTCGGGGTAGGCGCCGTTTTATCTCAGCGATCGTCTATTGATGGGAAAGTACATCCGTGTGCTTTTTTCTCTCACCGGCTAAACCCAGCAGAACGTAATTACGACATAGGGAATCGGGAGCTGTTGGCGGTTAGACTCGCTTTGGGTGAATGGCGGCACTGGTTGGAGGGAACCTCGGAGCCCTTTCTGGTCTGGACGGATCATAAGAATCTTGAATATCCGTTCGGCCAGAAGACTAACATCTAGGCAGGCTCGTTGGGCACTCTTCTTTGATCGTTTTAACTTCACCCTCTCGTACCGGCCTGGCTCGAAAAATACCAAACCTGATGCTCTCTCCCGTCTGTTCGAGAAGTCCGGTTCGGAGAGGGCGGAGACCATTCTCCCGGAGGGGGGGGAGGGCGGAGACCATTCTCCCGGAGGGGGGGGAGGGCGGAGACCATTCTCCCGGAGGGGGGGGAGGGCGGAGACCATTCTCCCGGAGGGGGGGGAGGGCGGAGACCATTCTCCCGGAGGGGGGGGAGGGCGGAGACCATTCTCCCGGAGGGGGGGGAGGGCGGAGACCATTCTCCCGGAGGGGGAGTACTGGATTTAGTGACTTTGTTTGTCTCTCGCTACAGCTGTTTCGCTTCGTCTCAAGGCGGTATACCAGCTGTCTCCCTTTCTCTCTGGTTTGCATCATCACCCGTGAGTGGAGTTCACCTCATTTCCATTGTGGATTATTGACTCTAACGACTGTTGTTTCTCGGAACCACCGGTTCGCTTCGTTTTTAGGCGGTGACCAGTGGTTTTCGAGTGGCCCTACTACATCAGGATTTCACAGTGGATTACCCGTCTGAGAACTTGGAGTTTCCATCTTCCATCTCTGCCTGTCATCCACCTTCAGGGCGGCGTGTATCATCCCTCTGTTGTGTGTGGTGATTGTGCTGGCGTTTCTCGACGGAGTGCGTGGGTGGCTCTCTCTCTCCCTTCGGATCTGTACTGGACTATTGTGTGCCGTGTGTGGATCTATCAGTGACTTGCTCTCCTATTTTCTAAATAAATTGTTAACTTGCATCTGACTCCTGAGTTCATTTCGTGACAGAATTTAGTTCAAATATGCTGAGATGCCCACCTCAGCTCTGACAGCAGGGTCTTCCACCTTTCCCTAACAAACGGGAGGATTTTCCTGGTACGCTTCAAACTCCTATTAAGTGCAAGCATACACCAGCATGACCCACTGCCAGGTAAACTTTGCCCAACATATTATATGTAACACTGCAAGGATCTATTTGGCAGTGTCTGTTTGATAATAAAAAATAAAAAAAGGTGCTAAAATAAGACCAAGAACTAAACATATGTCATGAACAAAAAAGTACTGGATCTTTTATGGTTGAGAATTTGCTACAAAAATCATTTTACCCACTCATTCACATGAAAAAATATTGATTTAACTTTTGTAAGACACTTTTTGTTGTGTAAAGAAAATATGCACGTGAGGAGGGTTAATGGTCATCATGAATATTGATGTGATTCACAGCTGAGATATAGACCCATCCCCATAATGCCTCAATGAGGAGTGATGTGCTACAATGATTTTGAGGAGACTTAAAGAGAAAATGTTCTGCTCGTAGTATAATACAAATGAGCAAAATTACCATATAACTTTAATGTCCAAAAAGTTTGAATATGTCTTTCAACTTCATGGTTTTGTGCAGTGTACTAATGTTACTGATGAGAGGGATGCAGACCTGTAAGAAAGTTATAAACAGCAGTTAGCATATTGTCCTAAGAACAACCACATAAGCTTACATACATAACTGATGGGTAAATATCACTGATAATACTACATTTAGATAAATCATGTATATAAACTAATTTCAGAACATCTCAGATAACATCTGCAGTGATTAGTTATTTTAACAGTTGTTTTCAGATGACTGTTTTCAGATGCCTATCAACTGATTGTCTAGCTTCTGTTTTAACAATGTTTTAATTCATGTGTTTCTATAAGCAGGTATAAACTATTTAAAAACACGTTGCATGTGGCATCGCGTCCATGTGCGCGAGTACTCGCGTCTCCTGGCACGTTAACAATGATGTCGCATCCCAGCCAACACTGATATGTGGGCCCCACGTGGGTGACATGTGGGCATGGGCTTTACATGGGCAATATATGTGGGTCCCATGTGGGTTTCCCTATGTGGGCCCCATATAGGTTTGCCCATGTGGGAAAATAATGTGAGGCCCTCATGGCACCTGTGGGCAAAACATTTTTAATGCTTGAAATACATCTTTATACATTTACAATCTTAAAATAATAACTTTTAGTTGATTGTCACTTTTAAACAAAGAGCAAATAATATAACAGATATGATTTGATCAGATCAGAATAACACCTGCCAATTATTAAAGCAACACTAAAGACTTATTGCTCTTTGCTCCCCCTACTGGTAGTCCTGCTTAAAATGTTTTTAATTGTGATTTTTTTTACATAATATAATATCATATTTTAAATAACCTTTGTAAAATAGGCAGACTTTTAAAATTACAACTATAAAGATGATAAACATTTAAACTACAAGAATTTCCACTCAGGCGCAAGGATACAGTTTCTACCGGAGCAGCAGGAGTCTCTTAAATGTTGATGATTATTTTAGCATTGAAAGTGTTATAAATCGGCAATAAAGTATTTTAATATATTGAACCTTTACAGTTTTTTATTTCATTTTTCATATTGCACCTCCTTCATGTTTTGTGATCTAAGTAAATTACAATTAAGCATTAAAAGTATAATTATAACATAATAAGGGACCAGTCCAGTACCCATTAAAAACCCATACTGGGCCCTGGTAAATAATGTGGGCTTCATTAGCTGGGGCCAATATGGGCCCCATGTGTGTTGCCCAACTGGGCCCCACATAAGCCCCACTCAGTTCAATATCAAATTCATGTGGGCAACCCAGGTGGGGCCATAGTGGAACCCATGGACAAACCCATATAGGGCCCACATAGGAAGCCCATATACCTTGCAATGTTGGCTGGGAATAGGACTTTTAGTAATACAAGTTTTTAAACACCGCTTTTTCCCCAAAATAGGCCTACCCACAATCATACACTCTTAAAACGGTTGTGTTAAAACAAACACATTTAATGTGTTGTCCCTAACTAGACACACATCTCTGTGTTATTATTGGAACAACACATTCTATGTTGTTTTTAACACATCTTGTGTTGTCCCTTTTATTTATTAATACAAAATCAATACACAATAACATATAATGTGCTAAAATTACACATTTCTTTTATTTATATAGCGCTTTTCACAATTGAATATTAACATTAAATAGCATAGCACAAAAAATGTGTAAAAAATTAACACATCCTTTCTTAGAGTGTATAAATTACATTTTCAGTGTTAAATGAGATTATTCCCTTTATCTGAAGCTGTTTTCCAGAGTGGGGATGGCTAAAAGTTTGACATTTTGTTGTAAAATTACTTTTTGCAGGGACATCTATAATTTCCTTCAGGAGCCGAAACGTGAATCATAGATCGTTCTGACCCTTCAATCATTTGCCGTATATTAGGGGATCGTTTCTGAACAACTGCCAATCCACAATTTTTTTTATCTGTCATCATTTACTCACCTTTATGTCGTTTTAAAACACTTTGGGTGCTTTTTCACGAGTTGGCATTAACATGAAATCGATAGGGAATGAGATAAAGCATATTTGGCGTGCTGTCCGAGGAGAGGGCTCCGAGCTCTGAATATTAGCCCGAACCCAGAGTACTCCCCTCTCTTTAACTGTGACAAATGAAACAGATGAGAGTGAGGTGATGGGGTGGAAGAGGGATGCTGCAAAAAATCTGTCACAGGACAGAGGTGAGGGACTGCTATTTATAGGCACCTCTTTGCACTGATTGGTTGGATCACATGACCATGCTCCTAACTTAATTAAATAAACTTAATTTTAAGAATATCCTGGCCGTTCAATTATATATACAGGGCTTTTTATTATAATGAACACTAGTAAGGAAAACAAAACCATCGAATAACAAAGTAGTCCAAGTCCATTAATTATACAATAGTTGTTTAAAACTTAAATGAAAGTCACATGGGCTTGGTACAAAATGGTATGAGTTAAAGGGAACAATATTATGCTATTATGTTTGAACGTAATTGTGTGATGGCACTTTTTGAAAACAACAACCCTACAATAAGAATAGTCCACACCATGTCCTTTTATATCCCCATAAAACCAAAACGGTTTCATTTTTTGATTCCCTTGTTAATGTGACATCACACTGATAAAGCCCCACAGCCACTGAATAATGGTGAATCACCCCTGAAATGGTGCGTTTTTATCTGCATCATTATAAATCAATAAAAAAAAACTTACCTGAGCAGTATTATTCTCAATGGTGAGTTTGAGACGTTCACTACTTTGTTTAAAATTTTTTTTGAAAATCGAGTAATTCATTCTCCGAGCCACACTATATAAGAAAAATATCATCTATGCATTAATGGCAAAAGGAGATATTTGATAAGGCAGCGTTAACCAAAGGTTTAACTTTAAATATATATTCATGTTCAAAATGACCAAACTATAGATTAGCATGAGGGGTCATTAGTATTCCCCATTGCTGTTCCCTGGATTTGTAAGAAATAATGGAGAGTAAGATTTATAAATAAATCTATTAGGGATGCACCGATACCGATACTGGTATCGGCCTCGATACCACATTTTCTAAAGTACTCGTACTCGTTTAAAGTCCCCCGATACCTGGAATCGATACCACGGTCTGAGAAATGTCTATGTTTGAGCGGCGTGAAAGGGGTTAATGCCTCCTGTGTTGTCCAAAGAGGCAGAGTTTACAACAAACTGGAAAACTAGCCCTTTGTTTTTTTGTTAAATTATATGACTAAAGCGGTTACCTGTAAATTTAAATCATGTTTTTTTATTAAGTACTCTGTATCGGTATCGGCAAGTACTGAAATGCAAGTACTCGTATTCCAAAAAAGTGGTATCGGTGCATCCCTAAAATCTATATTATTGACAGACTGTTTATCTACAATATCAATTATTTTTGGCTGGCATGAGGTGATGAATTCATATAAAAGCAATAATAAAAGTCAGAACTGCTAGTTTAACACAATTTGGACTAAAATACATAGTTAAAAGGAAAAGGGAAATATAAGTTCATATAAGAGGCGGTTTCCCAGACAGGGATAAGACTAGTCCTAGTCTAAAATAAATGTAAGAGGGGTCCAAACTGAAAACAACTTGCACTGACAAATCTTAATACATCAGTGCCCTTTGTTTTGCCTAAAAATGCACATAAGTAATGTTTTTAGTAAGGCATGTTTGTTAAAACTAGTTATATTTCATAATTAAACTAAGACCTAGTCCTGGTTTAAGCTAATCCCGATCTGGGAAACCACCCCTAAATGTTTTTACATCAAGACAGAGCGGTTTATTTTATGAAGCAATAAAATAATTTTCTATTTTTAGAATTGGAGAAAAACATTTAACGATCCTCTAATGTTTCCTACAAAAATGTAAAAGTTTCATCAAGAAAATATTGATTTCTTCAACGCTTTATTTGCTTCTTTCAAACATTAAGGTTGCAGCAGGACATGCAGGTGACAATCCACAACATTTGAAGTACAAATATATATCAAGATCGTAAGGCTAGTGTTTATTAGTAACATTAAAAAGCAATACAAATAAAAATTCAGCAATTCACTCTGGCAATGTGATCCATTTATAAAAATGATAGTAAATACAGTACTGAATCTTGAGGCTTCCACACAAACCCATGAATGCAGGCAGTGTTTTAGGAGATCAATGTGATCCTCTCTGGACGAGGAATCTGCTACAGACTGAAAATATACAAACCAGATAAACCTAAAGCTCTTCATCTTCAGCAGCAATGACACCCAAATACTTCACAACATCACACCATCAACTTAACACGTGGAAATTCTTCACTGCTCCAGCAATGTTAAAGGATGATAGGCAATGATTTCTCTCTTCTTTAGTCATTTGCTGCTGAAGAGACCCTGCGCTTTAGGCTCGTCTGAGATTGTGTAGTGAATTACTGTCAACAAATAGCTGCTTTAAATTAAATCAATACAATATTTCACACTGACATGCAAATGTCTACATTCTATTATCTGTGATTTCACTAAAAACTACTGACAATTATAAAACATGTTTCGTCTATAAAGAGACCTAAAATACTGGTTTATAAAATGAATATAAACATGATAAAAAAAGGGTTAGTCTCAGAACCTGACGAGTCTACAAAACACTCGCACCTCACATGGTCAAAAGGAAACAAACATTTGGTTCATTGAACTTAAACTGCTACAAATGTGCATTCAAAGAGAAAAGCATGAATCAAAATAAAGAAACACAAGCGATTTCAATCAGTAAATAGAAAAACGCAGGTGGAGTCGATGTTGCAGGTCCATCACATGATCAAACAGCCTCTTTTAGTGGCACGTGGATCTCCCTGTAAACACACATCAGAGATCAGAAGAGCCATTAAAACACCAGACGTCAATCTAATGGACAGACTGCTCTTATCAAACCTGCTGATGATAGAAATGCTCCTCAATGACTTCAGCCTCCTTATCATCATCCTCCTCCTCTTCATCTTCCTCTGGCAGTGCAGTCTTGAATACTGTTCTTCTCACGGCAACTTCCTGTAGGACAGTAATATATCAGATCAGAACCGATCCTCTGTTCGACTAAATGACACCACCAACTGTTCACACATTTTATTTCTCTACTGTAACGATTTGATAAAACCATCTCACCTCTCCGTCTGAGCTGATGAGAAGCACTTTCACGTTCTCACCGGTTCCCCAGGACTTCTGATTCTTCCAGATCAGATCAGTTGGAGGGTTGGAGCTCACGCCTGCATCCGATGCCCAGATCTGATTAAAGTTAACACAAAAGTTATCAAAGCTACCAATGATAAATTATATTTAAGGAACGTAACTCGTATCAGTGTTATTAAAGGCCACAGAGCTTTGATTAAAGTAAATAATGAGAGTTCATCTTCCTCAGCAGAGAGAGAACGTACCGTCACTTTCTGTCCCGCCTTCAGGACGAATCTGGCTGTGAATTTGTATGTAGCAGTAATGTCACCAATAGTTCTGCTCAGCTGATATCCCGCCATGGGCTGATCCTGGGACAGTCAATTCAATTCAGTTAATCAGTGATCAAATATACAAACTTCTTAGAACTTTGAAATTGGCACACAGCGGACAGTAAAATGTTTCAATATAAATTTTGGCATCTCGAACTCAGTGTTTCTCAACTCCAGCCCCCTAGTGGTCAAAGGAAATAGTATTTCTATGTGAAAAGCATTTGTTTGTATTTTTGATGGCTCCACACACCTGATCAGAAGTGTTGTGCAAACGGATAAACTTCCCATCCACATCCAGTTCATCGATGCAGACGCTTCCAGTGGCGGACGCTGAATGAGCGATGCTGACGCTGCTGCTGGCCTCAGACTCCTCCACATCCACACGCTTCCTCTTTCCACGGGTGGTGCGAACGCTGCGACTGGATGAAGCTCGGGACACCGTAACGCGAGATGATGGGCTGGGAGACAGTTTCAGCCTGACATAACACAAACACAACATGCACATGTTTATTCAGTTGGTTAAACTCCAGTTTCTTTCTTCTTAAACTCTTGAGTTGGACTTTTCTCATGCATCACCTCTCCTCCTCTCCCTCCAGCAGTTTCCTGTAGGCGTTGATCTCCATGTCCAGAGCCAGTTTGACGTCCAGCAGTTGTTCGTACTCATCCAGCTGCTGTTGCATCTTGGCTCTAATCTCAGAGATCTCTCGCTCTTTCTCTGACAGTAACCTGCGGCTCAAATCTTTTTCACGACTCAGAGCTTCTTCAAGTTCACTGATGCGATTCTGCCAACTACGTGTCTGAAAAAAACAAAACAAAAATCTTTTAAAACACACGCTCCACCACGACTTTATTCAGAGCGACGACATTACCCTTGTGGAGATTTTGTGTGGCTCACTAGCGAGGCATGTGGTTTTCCACCTTTATTAAAGTTATTAAAATAAAATATTTTTTTCATTTCAATGGACTTTAATAGAACCCAACACTTAACAGTTTTTTCAACAGAGTTTCAAAGGACTCTAAATGATCCCAAAGGACGCATAAGGGTCTTATCTAGCAAAACGATTGTCATTTATGACAAGAAAAATAAAAAATATGCACTTTTAAACCACAACTTCTCGTCTATCTCCGGTCCTGTGACGCACCAGCGTGACCTCACGTCATTGCGTAATGACGTTGAAAGGTTACGTGCTACATATATAAAACGCACATTTGCAAACAATTTTAAACAATAAACTGACACAAAGACATTAATTATTATCATTCCACATACAACAACGTCGGAACGGTCCTCTTTCTCCACACTTGTAAACACTGGGGCGTAGTTTCGTATATGTCATCCGTGACCTCTTGACGTGATGACGTATTACGTGAGGTCGCGCTGGTGCATCACAGGACCGGAGATAAACGGAAGTTGTGGTTTAAAAGTGCATAATTTTCTTTTAAAAATGGCAATCGTTTTGCTAGATAAGACCCTTATGCCTCATTTGGGATCGTTTAGATTCCTTTGAAACTCTGTTGAAAAAAACTTAAGTGTTGAGTTAAGTGTTAAGTGTTGGTGTCCATTAAAATGAGTTAAAATCCTGGAATGTTTTCTTCAAAAAACGTAATTTCTTCTCGACTGAACAAAGAAAGACATCAACATTTTGGATGACATGGTGGTGAGTAAATTATCTGGATTTTTTTAAGAAAATTGACTAATCCTTTAAGTGCAAATTTACAGAGCATCTATCTACAAAGTATGAAAACAATTTTAACTTAGAGAGTCATTTAGATTATGTTATCAATTCAGAACAAGCTTAAATGTTATCCATAACAATTTACATTATATCCACTGTCGAAAATATGTAGAAATATATGAGAGTAAAAAGTACAGAACAAAAACACTTAGATATGCGGATCGAATGAAAAGCCGTTAATAAAGCAGACTGTCCGAAATAACAGAGGACGTGCTGAAACAGTCGAGTCGGTAGATTTATAATGTTTCACGCAGATGTTGATGATGAAAAACCGATACATCTTAAATGCCCAAGACAGTTGAAAGTCAAGTGTTCAGTCAGTTAACAATAAAGCCACTGGTGTTACATTTCAACTTGCTTATCTGCGCTGCTTATTAAGCAGTTTTAATGTCGCTAAGCAATCAGTTGTATTATGATGCTTTGTATGCGTGTTAAAGTTATTTTAGGCAGACAGCGCTAATACGGTCATCTCCGTTTCACTTTCCGGTTCAATTCAGCTTGATGCAAAAAACAAAGTAGACCCACACAGCACTTTAAATGTATTGGTGTAAGTAAGATCATCTCAGAGTCAGAATCCACACACTCATTTTCATTTCTGCAAATCAAGATTTTCACACGGGCTTCATGAACCAATCCAGAAGTCACAAAGAATGACAAACATTGAGTCATGTTATTAAATAACTCCAGAAAGAAACATTTAAATGTCCAGGAAATGAGATCTAATGTTGTGTATCAAAGTTATTTTTAGGAAGAGCATCAAACATTACAAGAGGAACTCAAGTAATCAATTCAAAGCAAATCAAATCTCTTTCTAGAGCACTTCTCACAATTTTGCATTGTTGCAAAGCAGCTTTAGAGTAAAAACACTATGAGTCAACATGACTGAGTCAAAGAAAAGTAGTCAAGGCAGTACTAGTAAAAGTAAAACTCTTATAGCTAAATGAGAGCATGGCTGGTGTAAGATAAAGGTGAATTTACCTCTTTCTGAAGGACTGCGAGCTGAGAGGACAGACTCTCCACCCTCATCGTGGATTCACGAAGCTCCTCACGAGCCAAACTGGCTGAAGAAGAGTTCATCTCTGAAGACAACCGCACGTTCTCCAGCTTAACACACAAACAGGAAGTAAAGACGCGTTTAGAGGAAGGAAACACAGCTTTCTTCACACATGCAGCGGAGTCCGGTCATAGGACATCTTACTGTGACATCTCTTCAGATGAATGATGTTCAGTATATATTCATATAAATGAATCATGAATGCAAGCGTCACCTTGGCCATGTAGGTCTGTTCCATCTCCTCTTTATAAAGCCGAACCTGCTGGTCGTGCTGTTCTCTCATTTCAGCCAAAGCCTGAGCCAGTTTACTCTCATACTCCACCTGACGGCCTGTGTCCACCTCCACCAGACGCGTCTCATGTCTGTGACGAGTGTCCTTGATCTCCTGTCAACACCACACACACAGATGAGAACATCAGACTTTACAAACCTTGTGAGTCTCAGCTTCAGATACATGACATGACAAGAGCTTAATTCTTATATGAACAGTTATGAAGACATGACTCCTGCAATGCCATACTATGCACATTGTCTAAGGCTCCTTAGACAAAATCTCATTTTTAAGTAGCTTTGGATAAGTGTCTGCTAAATTAGTAATCGTAAATATAAAATGTAAAGAATCACTATTATGCCAATTACTTCATTCATTTTTATAACACTTTCACATCTGCCAAAAATTATCAAACCGTATAGCACTAAAGAGAAAAATGGTGCAATACAACATTTCCTTAGATGACAGCAATGTTGTTTCATCTTCCACAGTTAAGAACCTGGGTGTGGGGTGGGTGGGCGTCATGCAAACCAAGTAAATTACAACACTATCACTGTGTGGAAAACTAGTCATGACTAGGTTGTCACAACTTCAGGGCTTCTAGGAGTGGCCCCCAACTGAAAATTTTAGGGGCGCAACCAGAAAATTTAGGGGCACACACTGTAAATCAACATACTAACAAAATATTCACATTTCTACTAATTTCCACTGTATAACTAATAAATACATGATGATAGATGCAAAAATTACAATGTGCCGTTTCAAATTCAGTGTCACATTTTATTGTGCACTTTTGGAAAGAAAGGTCAAATTTACTGGTTGCACATGTGCGACTGGATGTAAAATTCAGTGGCACACTCTCAAATTTTAGGGGCAAAATGCCACCATTAGGGGGCAGTCTGAAGCCATGAACTTTACTTAACCTTGGTTTGCTTTCCCTTGCAGTTTAGTACAGTTAAGGATGTCAAGTTGTCCTCCTCACCTCCTCAAACATGTTCTTTCTGAAGTCCAGCTCCTCCACGAGGCTTTGACAGCGATTCTCCAGGTCCACTCGTAGTAGAGTTTCATCTGAAAGCTGTTTCTTACCAGAACTCAAACTGTTCTCAAGCTGAAAAACAGAAATAAAAGAGATAAACTTTCCAGATGTAATCTGAATCCAATCAGTTTCATTTACATCTTAACATCACTACCATTAAAATAACCTGAAAACATCAATATAAAACTTGAGGTGCAATCTGACCCCCAATTCCCTCATTTTATAAGGACACTCAGCAGGGCTTGACATTAAGCATTGACATGTGGTTGTCCTTCGAACAAAATGCCCTTTAAGTTTTTTACACCAGCCAGTCAAACATGTTAATGCAATTTTGGCACACAGGTTTCTCTGAAATGGGACAAAATTGAACCAGGAGACTTTATAACAAGACACAGCAGATCTCACAAAGCCCATTTCAACCCTTTGTAGGGCAGAATAGCTAGATCAAAAACAAAAGCAGTTATTTGTATGTATTTATTGCATTGATTTTTCAGTTTTGCCCTGGTTTACGGTTTATGTGTGTCTGCACAGCTGACTGGGGTTAATAATGGGTAATTAATATGCAGTCAGGTAGGATGCAGAGCCGAATGAACATTCACATGGCGACTGATGCAACAGGTGTGTGTACAGAACTGGTTATGTCAGAGAGCTACTAAAACGTAATTTGCTTTTTATCATTTGTAAATTTCAAGTTACTTGCCAGTCTGCCATCCAAAACATACAGTTGTCCTAGACAAACGTTAATGTTGAGCTCCGAGTCAGGTACCCCAGCAGCTTTAAAGCATAGGTGTGTGACGAGTGTCATACAGGGGTGCGTTTCCCAAAAGCATCGTTAGCCAACTACTGTCATAAGTTTTGTCGTTACTGACAAAGTTCACTGATTTGGTATTTCCCAAAACCATACTTTAAACAAACATTCACAAGCTGCATTAGCCTGGGTGCCAGCCGATCTTAGCCCCGCCCACCACATTTTGAAGAGGGGAAGATCGGTCTGGGGTTTTTCCGTTGAGGAGCTACTATGCGAGTCCCAAAGCTGGTCGAACCAATCAAATTGTCAGGGCGGGCTTTATACGATGATGGACAGATGTTTAACAGTAACGTAATCAACCGCGTCACCAAAGAGCGCGTGTGTTGAATCTGTTTACAACGAAATGGCTGCCGCTGGAGAATTCAGATGCGTGGATTCTGACATTGAGTCTGTTCTAAAAGATATCGACAGAGCATTGATTTAAAAAGAGGAACAGAGAAACGCGAGCAAGGCATTTGTTTATGTTTTTGCCGTCTTTCCTACGGGATTCGGCAAAAGTTGGTCGCACTTATGGAGGACAAAGTTAAAGAAGCAACTGAAATGAGTGTCACGGCGATGCAACTCGGCGTGCACGACGAGATGGATATAATTAGCGGTCGTTGACAGCTTCTTTTCGGAAGCCCGGAATCGTGGCTGCTGAATAAGTGGAGGGACATGCTAGGCTCTGATATTTTTCAAGCCAACGTAATGGGTATCGTCGTGGATGAACTTCACCTGACGTACAAATGGTAAGAGATAGTCTTACTGTATGACTTAGTAAATACTTAATGTTGTGATATAAATGAAATGTTGTAAACATAGTAGGTGTTGATGTACATTCGCTAACTCAGACTTAGTATAATCACAATGATGTTAGTGTCATTGTAGCGAAATAACTAGCAGTTCGGTCAGGCTCTGTTGCTCTGATTGGTCGTAGGTCTAGCCAATCGAGTGCAGAGGCATTTTTCGGTTGAGACACGCCTCATAATTATAGCTCAATGGAGCGGTATCAGACTTATCAGCGGTATTTGGAAACTGCGCATGTGCAGAGTCATACGAGCTTTAAGACCCTGGGGAATCCCTGGGAGGAGTGACGTAAGGGGGAACTTGCGCGTGAATTAAATATCTTTAAAATAAACAACAGATATCTAAATCATGATAACAAAATCAGTCTTCTGATGTAATATGTTATTTACAGCAATAATCAGACATTAAATCGATTTGCACAGATTAATTAGTACTTCACCTCCCGTGACATCATCAACTATGTTGTTAAACCAACATGGTTCACTGCAAAAAATGACTTTCTTACTTATTTTTGTCTTGTTTTTAGTAGAAATATCTAAAAATTCTTAAATTAAGATGTTTTTTCTTGATGAGCAAAATAGGGGTCGACCGATATGGATTTTTCAGTGCTGATTCCGATACCGATTTTTGATTCATCAGCCTTAGCCGATGACCGATACAAGCTGCAGATTTTCTTGAGCCGATACTACTTTTGCTCAATCAATTTACATCATAAAAATGACACAATGATGATGCCAAATGTTA